>NC_041384.1:97283883-97366066 GCF_002162155.2 Triticum dicoccoides
CATTAATACTTTGAAGATACACAATTCCATTATAAAAAATTATCAATGAGTTTGAAATTATGCTATGCAATGATACGTCAACAAGCTTTAATGAAAGATCCATTACATGGACTAAATTACAAATGTTCCATGGCAACAAAGACTCGATATATTCTGTGTTGTTTCTGAAACCTCCTAACAAGTTTTGACCTTCAATGTATTGTCGTTTTTGCTCACACCATTGTTCCTAACTTGTTCAAATTTGACTAAAATAATTGAAGTTGATGTGAACAGCTATGAACTATAATTTTGATCTTTTTCTATACTGTAAAGAGTGAGTGAAATAATAGAAAACTGAATCAAAATATATGACATTTCCTAAATGGCAAGGAAATATTGAAAGGCTAGTGAAAATATTTGAAACTATCCAAATGGGATTTTTTTAAGTGAGAATCTTTTGAGAATAACACAAATTAAACTTGTTTCAAATTGAACAAGTTTGAAGTGAAATTATCAAGAATATATGTGAATGATGCAAATGTAAGGAGTGGTGTGACGAGGAAAGAAATAGGGAGAGAAATTGTCAGAAGTACAAGGGCTGCTGCCTGCTTGGCAAGGGATGGAAGTTAAACATAGGGTTTAGGGTTTTGCGTGGGTGGTTGACATCCAGCCTCACGTCTCAATATATAGATGATCACAATACAGTTATATACGTATACGAGTATGTGTACAAGTACAATAAACTAGACCCTATTTTGCATGCCCCCTCAATCTGAACTACATACAAGATCCAGATTGGTTCTAAAGCGGTCTAGCATCTGTCTACTAGAGGGTTTGGTAAATACATCAGCTAACTGATCATCTGTAAAAATAAACCTGATTTCCAGTTCACAAGCAGCTACTCATTCTCTCACAAAATGGAAATCAATCTCAATGTGTTTAGTACGAGCATGAAACACTGGATTCGCCGTTAGGTAAGTTGCCCCTAAGTTATCACACCACAATATAGGTGTACGCTTGTAACGCCCTTGATGCGGCTATATCTCCCACGTGTCGAAGCACGACTTAGAGGCATAACCGCATTGAAAGCAATGTCGCAAGTGAGGTAATCTTCACACAACCCATGTAATACATAAGGGAAAGAGATACATAGTTGGCTTACAATCGCCACTTCACACAAATACATGAAAAAAGCATTACATCATCCAAATACAATCAGGGCCCGACTACGGAGCCAAAATAAAAGAAGACTACCCCAAAAGCTACACAGATCCCCGATCGACCCCAACCGGGCTCCACTGTTGATCAACTAGAAAGAAACAACACAAATGACAAGATCTTCATCGAGCTCCTCCGTGAGCTTGGTTGCGTCATCTGCACGGTTCAACGGCACCTGCAAGCTGGTTTTGGAAGTATCTGTGAGTCACGGGGACTCAGCAATCTCACACCCTCGCGATCAAGACTATTTAAGCTTATGGGTAAGGTAAAAGGTATGAGGTGGAGCTGCAGCAAGCGACTAGCATATATGGTGGCTAACATATGCAAATGAGAGCGAGAAGAGAAGGCAAAGCACGGTCGATAAAAGTATGATCAAGAAGTGATCCTAGAACAACCTACGTCAAGCATAACTCCAACACTGTGTTCACTTCCCGGACTCCGCCGAGAAGAGACCATCACGGTTACACACGCGGTTGATGTATTTTAATTAAGGTCAACTTCAGGTTTTCTACAACCGGACATTAACACATTCCCATCTGCCCATAACCGCGGGCACGGCTTTCAAAAGTTCAAATCCCTGCAGGGGTGTCCCAACTTAGCCCATCACAAGCTATCACAGTCAACGAAGGATATTCCTTCTAGCGGGAAGACCCGATCAGGCTTGGAATCCCGGTTACAAGACATTTCGACAGGTAAAACAAGACCAGCAAGACCGCCCGATGCGCCGACATCCTGATAGGAGCTGCACATATCTCGTTCTCAGGGCAACACCGGATGAGCGCTCTGTACAACTAAAACCAGCCCTCAAGTTCCCCGAGGTGGCGCTGCAAAGGACTCTAGTTCGGACCAACACTTAGACAAGCACTGGCCCGAAGGGGGGAGGAGTTAAAATAAAGATGACCCTCGGGATGCGCGACTGTTGGGGAACGTAGTAATTTCAAAAAATTTCCTACGCACACGCAAGATCATGGTGATGCATAGCAACGAGAGGGGAGAGTGTGATCTACGTACCCTTGTAGACCGACAGCGGAAGCGTTAGCACAACGCGGTTGATGTAGTCGTACGTCTTCACGGCCCGACCGATCAAGCACCGAAACTACGGCACCTCCGAGTTCGAGCACACGTTCAGCTCGATGACGATCCCCGGACTCCGATCCAGCAAAGTGTCGGGGAAGAGTTCCGTCAGCACGACGGTGTGGTGACGATCTTGATGTACTACCGTCGCAGGGCTTCGCCTAAGCACCGCTACAATATTATCGAGGACTATGGTGGAAGGGGGCACCGCACATGGCTAAGAATATGATCACGTGGATCAACTTGTCTCTATGGGGTGTCCCCTGCCTCCGTATATAAAGGATCAAAGGGGGGGGGGGTGCGGCCGGCCAGGAGAGGGCCCGCCAGGAGGAGTCCTACTCCCACCGCGAGTAGGATTCCCCCCTTTCCTTGTTGGAATAGGATTCGTGAAGTGGGAAAGAGGAGAGAGAGAAGGAAGGGGGGGGGGGGCGCCGCCCCCCTCTCCTTGTCCTATTCGGACTAGAGGGGAGGGGCGCGCGGCCCAGCCCTGGCCACCTCTCCTCTCTTCCACTAAGGCCCACTAAGGCCCATGTACCTCCCGGGGGGTTCCGGTAACCTCCCGGTACTCCGGTAAAATCCCGATTTCACCCGGAACACTTCCGATATCCAAATATAGGCTTCCAATATATCAATCTTTATGTCTCGACCATTTCGAGACTCCTCGCCATGTCCGTGATCACATCCGGGACTCCGAACAAACTTCGTTACATCAAAATGCATAAACTCATAATATAACTGTCATCAAAACCTTAAGCGTGCGAACCCTACGGGTTCGAGAACAATGTAGATATGACCGAGACACGTCTCCGGTCAATAACCAATAGCGGAACCTGGATGCTCATATTGGCTCCTACATATTCTACGAAGATCTTTATCGGTCAGACCGCATAACAACATACGTTGTTCCCTTTGTCATCGGTATGTTACTTGCCCGAGATTCGATCGTCGGTATCTCAATACCTAGTTCAATCTCGTTACCGGCAAGTCTCTTTACTCGTTTCGTAATACATCATCTCGCAACTAACTCATTAGTTGCAATGCTTGCAAGGCTTATGTGATGTGCATTACCAAGAGGGCCCAGAGATACCTGTCCGACATTCGGAGTGACAAATCCTAATCTCAAAATACGCCAACCCAACATGTACCTTTGGAGACACCTGTAGAGCACCTTTATAATCACCCATTTACGTTGTGACGTTTGGTAGCATACAAAGTGTTCCTCCGGCAAACGGGAGTTGCATAATCTCATAGTCATAGGAACATGTATAAGTCATGAAGAAAGCAATAGCAACATACTAAGCGATCGGGTGCTAAGCTAATGGAATGGGTCATGTCAATCAGATCATTCACCTAATGATGTGATCCTGTTAATCAAATAACAACTCTTTGTCCATGGTTAGGAAACATAACCATCTTTGATTAACGAGCTAGTCAAGTAGAGGCATACTAGTGACACTCTGTTTGTCTATGTATTCACACATGTATTATGTTTCCGGTTAATACAATTCTAGCATGAATAATAAACATTTATCATGATATAAGGAAATAAATAATAACTTTATTATTGCCTCTAGGGCATATTTCCTTCAGTCTCCCACTTGCACTAGAGTCAATAATCTAGATTACACAGTAATGATTCTAACACCCATGGAGCTTTGGTGCTGATCATGTTTTGCTCGTGGAAGAGGCTTAGTCAACGGGTCTGCAACATTCAGATCTGTATGTATCTTGCAAATCTCTATATCTCCCACCTGGACTAGATCCCAGATGGAATTGAAGCGTCTCTTGATGTGCTTGGTTCTCTTGTGAAATCTGAATTCTTTTGCCAAGGCAATTGCACCAGTATTATCACAAAAGATTTTCATTGGACCCGATGCACTAGGTATGACACCTAGATCAGATATGAACTCCTTCATCCAGACTCCTTCATTTGCTGCTTCCGAAGCAGCTATGTACTCCGCTTCACATGTAGATCCCGCCACAACGCTTTGTTTAGAACTGCACCAACTGACAGGTCCACCGTTTAATGTAAACACGTATCCGGTTTGCGATTTAGAATCGTCCGGATCAGTGTCAAAGCTTGCATCAACGTAACCTTTTACGACGTGCTCTTTGTCACCTCCATATATGAGAAACATATCCTTAGTCCTTTTCAGGTATTTCAGGATGTTCTTGACCGCTGTCCAGTGATCCACTCCTGGATCACTTTGGTACCTCCCTGCTAGACTTATAGCAAGGCACACATCAGGTCTGGTACACAACATTGCATACATGATAGAGCCTATGGCTGAAGCATAGGGAACATCTTTCATTTTCTCCCTATCTTCTGCAGTGGTCAGGCATTGAGTCTTACTCAACTTCACACCTTGTAACACAGGCAAGAACCCTTTCTTTGCTTGATCCATCTTGAACTTCTTCAAACTTTGTCAAGGTATGTGCTTTGTGAAAGTCCAATTAAGCGTCTTGATCTATCTCTATAGATCTTAATGCCTAATATGTAAGCAGCTTCACCGAGGTCTTTCATTGAAAAACTCTTATTCAAGTATCCCTTTATGCTATCCAGAAATTCTATATCATTTCCAAATAGTAATATGTCATCCACATATAATATCAGAAATGCTACAGAGCTCCCACTCACTTTCTTATAAATACAGGCTTCTCCAAAAGTCTGTATAAAACCAAATGCTTTGATCACACTATCAAAGCGTTTATTCCAACTCCGAGAGACTTGCACTAGTCCATATATGGATCGCTGGAGCTTGCACACTTTGTTAGCTCCCTTCGGATCGACAAAACCTTCTGGTTGCATCATATACAACTCTTCTTCCAGAAATCCATTCAGGAATGCAGTTTTGACATCCATCTGCCAAATTTCATAATCATAAAATGCGGCAATTGCTAACATGATTCGGACAGACTTAAGCATCGCTACGGGTGAGAAGGTCTCATCGTAGTCAATCCCTTGAACTTGCCGAAAACCTTTTGTGACAAGTCGAGCTTTGTAGACAGTAATATTACCGTCAGCGTCAGTCTTCTTCTTGAAGATCCATTTATTCTCAATTGCTTGCTGATCATTGGGCAAGTCAACCAAAGTCCATACTTTGTTCTCATACATGGATCCCATCTCAGATTTCATGGCTTCTAGCCATTTTGCAGAATCTGGGCTCACCATCGCTTCTTCATAGTTTGTAGGTTCATCATGATCTAGTAGCATGACTTCCAGAACAGGATTACCGTACCACTCTGGCGCGGATCTCACTCTGGTTGATCTACGAGGTTCAGTAGTATCTTATTCTGAAGTTTCATGATCATCATCAATAGCTTCCTCACTAACTGGTGTAGGTGTCACAAAAACAGGTTTCTGTGATGTACTACTTTCCAATAAGGGAGTAGGTACAGTTACCTCGTCAAGTTCTACTTTCCTCCCACTCACTTCTTTCGAGAGAAACTCCTTCTCCAGAAAGTTTCCGAATTTAGCAACAAAAGTCTTGCCTTCGGATCTGCGATAGAAGGTGTATCCAATAGTTTCCTTTGGATATCCTATGAAGACACATTTCTCCGATTTGGGTTCGAGCTTATCAGGTTGAAGCTTTTTCACATAAGCATCGCAGCCCCAAACTTTCAGAAACGACAACTTTGGTCTCTTGCCAAACCACAGTTCATAAGGCGTCATCTCAACGGATTTTGATGGTGCCCTATTTAACGTGAATGCGGCCGTCTCTAAAGCATATCCCCAAAACAGTAGCGGTAAATCAGTAAGAGACATCATAGATCGCACCATATCCAGTAAAGTATGATTACGACGTTCGGACACACCATTACGCTGTGGTGTTCCGGGTGGCGTGAGTTGCGAAACTATTCCACAATTTTTCAAATGTACACCAAACTCGTAACTCAAATATTCTCCTCCACGATCAGATCGTAGGAATTTTATTTTCTTATTACGATGATTTTCAACTTCACTCTGAAATTCTTTGAACTTTTCAAACGTTTCAGACTTATGTTTCATTAAGTAGATATACCCATATCTGCTTAAGTCATCTATGAAGGTGAGAAAATAATGATATCTGCCACGAGCCTCAATATTCATCGGACCACATACATCTGTATGTATGATTTCCAATAAATCTGTTGCTCTCTCCATAGTACCGGAGAACGGTGTTTTTGTCATCTTACCCATAAGGCACGGTTCGCAAGTACCAAGTGATTCATAATCAAGTGGTTCCAAAAGCCCATCAGTATGGAGTTTCTTCATGCGCTTTATACCGATATAACCTAAACGGCAGTGCCACAAATAAGTTGCACTATCATTATCAACTCTGCATCTTTTGGCTTCAACACTATGAATATGTGTGTCACTACTATCGAGATTCAATAAGAATAGAGCACTCTTTAAGGGTGCATGATCATAAAAGATATTACTCATATAAATAGAACAACCATTATTCTCAGATTTAAATGAATAACCGTCTCGCATCAAACAAGATCCAGATATAATGTTCATGCTTAACGCTGGCACCAAATAACAATTATTTAGGTCTAATATTAATCCCGAAGGTAGATGTAGAGGTAGCGTGCCGACTGCGATCACATCGACTTTGGAACCGTTTCCCACGCGCATCGTCACCTCGTCCTTAGCCAATCTTCGCTTAATCCGTAGTCCCTGTTTCGAGTTGCAAATATTAGCAACAGAACCAGTATCAAATACCCAGGTGCTACTGCGAGCATTAGTAAGGTACACATCAATAAAATGTATATCACATATACCTTTGTTCACCTTGCCATCCTTCTTATCCGCCAAATACTTGGGGCAGTTCCGCTTCCAGTGACCAGTCTGCTTGCAGTAGAAGCACTCAGTTTCAGGCTTAGGTCCAGGTTTGGGTTTCTTCTCCTGAGTAGCAACTTGCTTCCTGTTCTTTTTGAAGTTCCCCTTCTTCTTTCCTTTGCCCTTTTTCTTGAAACTAGTGTTCTTGTTGACCATCAACACTTGATGCTCCTTCTTGATTTCTACCTCCGCAGCTTTCAGCATTGCGAAGAGCTCGGGAATAGTCTTATTCATCCCTTGCATATTATAGTTCATCATGAAGCTCTTGTAGCTTGGTGGCAGTGATTGAAGAATTCTGTCAATGACGCAATCATCCGGAAGATTAACTCCCAATTGAATCAAGTGATTATTATACCCAGACATTTTGAGTATATGCTCACTGACAGAACTGTTCTCCTCCATCTTGCAGCTATAGAACTTATTGGAGACTTCATATCTCTCAATCCGGGCATTTGCTTGAAATATTAACTTCAACTCCTGGAACATCTCATATGCTCCATGATGTTCAAAACGTCGTTGAAGTTCCGATTCTAAGTCATAAAGAATGGCACACTGAACTATCGAGTAGTCATCAGCTTTGCTCTGCCAGACATTCATAACATCTGGTGTTGCTCCAGCAGCAGGCCTGGCACCCAGCGGTGCTTCCAGGACGTAATTCTTCTGTGCAGCAATGAGGATAATCCTCAAGTTATGGACCCAGTCCGTGTAATTGCTACCATCATCTTTCAACTTTGCTTTCTCAAGAAACGGATTAAAATTCAACGGAACAACAACACGAGCCATCTATCTACAATCAAGCATAAACAAGCAAGATACTATCAGGTACTAAGTTTCATGATAAATTTAGGTTCAATTAATTTACTTAAAGAACTCCCACTTAGATAGATATCCCTCTAATCCTCTAAGTGATTACGTGATCCAAATCAACTAAACCATGTCCGATCATCATGTGAGATGGAGTAGTTTCATTGGTGAACATCACTATGTTGATCATATCTACTATATGATTCACGCTCGACCATTCGGTCTCCGTGTTCTGAGGCCATATCTGTATATGCTTGGCTCGTCAAGTATAACCTGAGTATTCCGCGTGTGCAACTATTTTGCACCCGTTGTATTTGAACGTAGAGCCTATCACACCCGATCATCACGTGGTGTCTTAGCACGAAGAACTTTCGCAACGGTGCATACTCAGGGAGAACACTTCTTGATAATTAGTGAGAGATCATCTTATAATGCTACCGTCAATCAAAGCAAGATAAGATGCATAAAAGATAAACATCACATGCAATCAATATAAGTGATATGATATGGCCATCATCATCTTGTGCTTGTGATCTCCATCTTCGAAGCACCGTCGTGATCACCATCGTCACCGGCGTGACACCTTGATCTCCATCGTAGCATCGTTGTCGTCTCGCCAATCTTATGCTTCCACGACTATCGCTACCGCTTAGTGATAAAGTAAAGCATTACAGCGCGATTGCATTGCATACAATAAAGCGACAACCATATGGCTCCTGCCAGTTGCCGATAATTCGGTTACAAAACATGATCATCTCATACAATAAAAATTTAGCATCATGTCTTGACCATATCACATCACAACATGCCCTGCAAAAACAAGTTAGACGTCCTCTACTTTGTTGTTGCAAGTTTTACGTGGCTGCTACGGGCTTAAGCAAGAACCAATCTTACCTACGCATCAAAACCACAACGATAGTTTGTCAAGTTGGTGCTGTTTTAACCTTCGCAAGGACCGGGCGTAGCCACACTCAGTTCAACTAAAGTTGGAGAAACTGTCACCCGCAAGCCACCTATGTGCAAAGCACGTCGGGAGAACCGGTCTCGCGTAAGCATACGTGTAATGTCGGTCCGGGCCGCTTCGTCCAACAATACCGCCGAACCAAAGTATGACATGCTGGTAAGCAGTATGACTTATATCGCCCACAACTCACTTGTGTTCTACTCGTGCATATAACATCAACATATAAAACCTAGGCTCGGATGCCACTGTTGGGGAACGTAGTAGTTTCAAAAAATTTCCTACGCACACGCAAGATCATGGTGATGCATAGCAACGAGAGGGGAGAGTGTGATCTACGTACCCTTGTAGACCGACAGCGAAAGCGTTAGCACAACGCGGTTGATGTAGTCGTACGTCTTCACGGCCCGACCGATCAAGCACCGAAACTACGGCACCTCCGAGTTTTAGCACACGTTCAGCTCGATGACGATCCCCGGACTCCGATCCAGCAAAGTGTTGGGGAAGAGTTCCGTCAGCACGACGGTGTGGTGACGATCTTGATGTACTACCGTCGCAGGGCTTCGCCTAAGCACCGCTACAATATTATCAAGGACTATGGTGGAAGGGGGCACCGCACATGGCTAAGAATGTGATCACGTGGCTCAACTTGTCTCTATGGGGTGTCCCCTGCCTCCGTATATAAAGGATCAAAGGGGGGGGGGTGCAGCCGGCCAGGAGAGGGCGCGGCAGGAGGAGTCCTACTCCCACCGAGAGTAGGATTCCCCCCTTTCCTTGTTGGAATAGGATTCGTGAAGTGGGAAAGAGGAGAGAGAGAAGGAAGGGGGGGCGCCGCCCCCCTCTCCTTGTCCTATTCGGACTAGGGGGGAGGGGCGCGCGGCCCAGCCCTGGCCACCTCTCCTCTCTTCCACTAAGGCCCACTAAGGCCCATGTACCTCCCAGGGGGTTCCGGTAACCTCCCGGTACTCCGGTAAAATCCCGATTTCACCCGGAACACTTCCGATATCCAAATATAGGCTTCCAATATATCAACCTTTATGTCTCGACCATTTCGAGACTCCTCGTCATGTCCGTGATCACATCCGAGACTCCGAACAAACTTCGGTACATCAAAATGCATAAACTCATAATATAACTGTCATCAAAACCTTAAGCGTGCGGACCCTACGGGTTCGAGAACAATGTAGATATGACCGAGACGCGTCTCCAGTCAATAACCAATAGCGGAACCTGGATGCTCATATTGGCTCCCACATATTCTACGAAGATCTTTATCGGTCAGACCGCATAACAACATACGTTGTTCCCTTTGTCATCAGTATGTTACTTGCCCGAGATTCGATCGTCGGTATCTCAATACCTAGTTCAATCTCGTTACCGGCAAGTCTCTTTACTCGTTTCGTAATACATCATCTCGCAACTAACTCATTAGTTGCAATGCTTGCAAGGCTTATGTGATGTGCATTACCGAGAGGGCCCAAAGATACCTCTCCGACATTCGGAGTGACAAATCCTAATCTCGAAATACGCCAACCCAACATGTACCTTTGGAGACACCTGTAGAGCACCTTTATAATCACCCATTTACGTTGTGATGTTTGGTAGCACACAAAGTGTTCCTCCGGCAAACGGGAGTTGCATAATCTCATAGTCATAGGAACATGTATAAGTCATGAAGAAAGCAATAGCAACATACTAAACGATCGGGTGCTAAGCTAATGGAATGGGTCATGTCAATCAGATCATTCACCTAATGATGTGATCCTGTTAATCAAATAACAACTCTTTGTCCATGGTTAGGAAACATAACCATCTTTGATTAACGAGCTAGTCAAGTAGAGGCATACTAGTGACACTCTGTTTGTCTATGTATTCACACATGTATTATGTTTCTGGTTAATACAGTTCTAGCATGAATAATAAACATTTATCATGATATAAGGAAATAAATAATAACTTTATTATTGCCTCTAGGGCATATTTCCTTCAGCGACTCCCAAGGGAAAAAAGGTTGGTGGCGAATGGTAAAACCAAGGTTGGGCCTTGCTGGAGGAGTTTTATTCAAGGCGAACTGTCAAGGGGTTCCCATTATAACCCAACCGCGTAAGGAACGCAAAATCCAGAAACATAACACCGGTATGACGGAAACTAGGGCGGCAAGAGTGGAACAAAACACCATGCATAAGGCCGAGCCTTCCACCCTTTACCAAGTATATAGATGCACAATATGGGAGGCATGATAAGCAAGTGGTAGGTATTGCAGCATAGGCATAGCAAAAGAGCGAGCAACTAGCAAGCAAAGATAGAAGTGATTTCGAGGGTATGGTCATCTTGCCTGAAATCCCGCAAGGAAGAAGAACGAGTCCATGAAGAAGACAAACGGACGTAGTCGAACGGATCCTCACACACACGACGTTATCGGAACCAAGCCGAAGAAGCAACACCGAAAAGAAGCAAACAACATAGTAAACAACCAACACATCAACATGGCATGATGCACAATCGAGTATGATGCATGTCCGGTTTAATGAAGCATGGCATGGCAAAGTGCACAAACAATTCTACAAATTAAGTGGAGCTCATTATGCAACGGAGTTGCATATTGAAGAAAACACCACATGACTTATTTAGTTCTCTCTCATTTATGTACCCAACAATATTAAATGTTGTTAGCATGGCAAGAGGTGAAGCATGATGAAACTATCTAATCTAGGCAAGTTTAAATGAGGCCGAAAGCAACGAACAACAATTCCGGAAACTCCTCATGAGCATATTATAGATTTGGTACTGTTCTGCCCTAAACACAATTTTAGAGTTATTAAACATGCAAAACAAGTACACCATGTTAAACTAGGCATTTTTCTACCCCATTTACATATAAAGATTATTTAATTTGGAGCTACGGTTATTTAGTTATGAAATAAAGCATTTTAGCAAGTTATTTAAACAAATTTAAACAAACAACATTTTAACCATTTCAAACATGCATGAAAGTTGGATATAATTAACCTACACATAAATCTAAGCATTTTTCCTATATAATTCATTTTAATCCGATGCACCAATTGTGAGTTATTATATGCATGTTGTCTAGGGGGTTTCCTGCACATCTGCTGACTCTGAAAAAAAGAACAAAATCGTAGAACAGGGAAAAAACCCTATCGGGCCGAATCTGAAGCAAACTGGGTCTACAGAAAGAAAAAAAAACAACAGAGGCTCCGCTGGGCCTCACCATGGGCTTCGGCCTAGATCTGGAAGGCAAAGGCAGGCCGGTGCTGGGCCTCGGAGCGCTGCGGCGAGGCAGGGGCTTGGCGCGAAGCTGGAGAGGAGGCCGGCTGTGGACGCGGCGGATCCGGGCGGTCGAGCGGGTCAACGCGAGCGGGCGAGGTGCTCGTCCTCTGCTCTGGGCGGCTGGGCGCTGACTCTCTGCTCCTCCTGCAGCAGGACGAAGCAGGGGCGCGGCGATTGGCAAAACGGGGCAGCGGCGGCGGATGGAGCTTCACGGGCAGGCGAGGTGGAGGCCACCGGGAGCGGAGCAGTACGGCGCGGCGTGGGACTTGACGGAGTTCTAAAGCAGATCGGACGGCGGCAGCAAGATGCTTGGAGCTCCATGGCCATGGCAAGGCCTCTGGTCACCTGGTGCTCCGGTCGGCGAGGTCGAGGGAGGCAGAGACGGCAGGGAGGGAAGGTGTTGCTCGGTTCCTGCAGAGACATGAGAGAAAGAGGGGAACACACTGTGAGAGAGGGGCAATGGAGGAAGAAGAGCGAGGGAAGGAGGCAAGGCAGGGCGCTGGGCCTGTGGTCGCCGGCGGCGACGCTTGCAGGGAGGTCCGACGGTTGGGGAAATGATCCGGGCGGCGAGGAAAAGCTCGACAAGGCAGGGGCTTGGCGCGGGCTTGACGGGGTTCTGCTGGCGCTGCGAGATGCGGTTGGATCGAGGCGAGGAGGTGGATTGGATCTGGATCCCGAGGAAGATACGGTAGGTGGCGGCGGCTCGACGGGACAAGACCCTAGATTTTAGGGTTGCTGCCTAGGGGATTGGTCTATATGTAGTAAGTGGATTTTTGGATAGGGGCATTAGGTCCCTCCGATCTTAATCGGACGGACGGGAAAAATAGGTTAGGTAGCCCAAAGAGAAAAACGGAGACGTTTTGTAGATGTTCGGGGATGATCCGAATCCAACGGTGATGACTGTCCGGGTCGCGTCCGGGACAGCTTTCGGGCGCGCGCGCGAGGAGGGCCGCGGGCTGACGAGAGAGGTTAGGTAGGGCCTGACGGTGAGAGGTAGTGCAGAAGGCAGAGGGCTGAGAAGAGAGAAGAGGAGAGGCCCGGTGACTGTTTCCGGAGACCGAAAACGTCCGACGTTTTGACCGACTATAATGTCGCTATAGTTATCCGTTGGGGCGTCAAACGGACTTCGAACGCAATGAAACTTGGCAGGCGGTGTACTAACAACAAAACAACATCGCACGCCAACTTTCATCCCATTCCAAGAACAATTTTCCGACCACTTCTAAAATAATATTCGGACGTGCCGGGGTGCGTGCAAGTGTGTCTGGGTTCAGAACAGATAACGGATGGAACTGGGGGAACCCGGACGGATGCAAGTTTCGAAAACATGATAATGCAATGCGGATGATGACATGGTAAGATGGAACACGCAAACAAATGACAAGGCAACAAAAGCAAATAAATGGAAGACACCTGGCGCAACGGTCTCGGGGCGTCACAACGCTGCCGTGGGACTCCAAGTTCTGTGAGAACTGAGTCTATCCAAATGGCTTCAGCCGTGCCATTGGTCAATGCCTTATACTCTGCCTCGGTGCTTGACCTCGAGACTGTGGGTTGCTTCTTTGAGCTCCAAGATAAAAGATTGGGTCCAACAAATATAGCAAAGCCACCAGTGGAGCGCCTATCATCAACACAGCATGCCCAGTGTGCATCGGTGAATATACTCACTCCAGTAAATCTGGACTTACGAATCCGTAGTCCCATGTCTAGCGTACCTTTGACATATCTCAGAATACGCTTAACTGCTTCCCAATGATCCTTCGTAGGCTGAGACAGGAACTGACACACTTTGTTCACCGCGAAAGAGATATCAGGACGAGTGAGGGTCAAATACTGAAGTGCTCCAACCACACTGCGATACCAAAAAGAGTCGTCAGTGCCCAGTAGTGCACCACTATGACGTGAGAGACTCTCGGACGTAGCAAGCGGAGTGGAAGTGGCCTTGCAGTTCTCCATGTTGACGCGATGAAAAAGATCCAATGCATACTTTTTCTGCGTCAAGGTCATGCCCCCTGAATGAAAGGACGCTTCCAAACCAAGAAAGTAGTCCAGGCGACCCAAATCTTTGATGGGAGAGCTAGCAAATAATGACTGCACAAGGCGGTCCACCACGGCTGGGGTAGAGCCAGCAATCACAATATCCTCGACGTACACCAGCATGTAGATCTGAATAGCTTCCTGTGAGAAGATGAACAGAGACGCATCTGATGTGGAGGCAACAAAACCGAGCTGCGAAAGGCGCTGACTCAAACAAGCATACCAGGCACGGGGCGACTGTTTGAGACCATAGATAGACCTCTCGAGTTTGCAGACATGAGAGGGATAAGTGGCATCCTCAAACCCGGGTGGCTGCTGCATATACACATCTTCGGCCAAGAACCCATGTAAAAAGGCATTGCTCACATCAATCTGTCGGAGGCTCCAACCACAAGACACAGCAAGAGACAGAACCAAGCGAACCGTGGCAGGCTTCACCACCGTACTAAAAGTATCCCCATAGTCAATCATGTGCTGTTGAGTGAAACCGCGAGTAACAAGACGAGCTTTGTGCTTATCAACAGACCCATCCGAACGATGCTTGGTTTTGAAAATCCACTTGCAGCCCACAATATTAATACCAGGTGGCCGAGGCACCAACACCCAGGTGTTAGTGTGACGGAGAGCAGCAAATTCCTCAGACATGACAGCACGTCAGGCAGGTTCACCCAAGGCATCACGGTGGGAAACTGGCGCGGCGAAGAAGGCACGACGACGAGAATCATACCGAACCGTGCCATCACTGTAAGACTTCTCCTTGCGCGTATGATCACGATGACGTGTAACCATAGCGTGCCCCGAAACTGCAGCGCCGGTAGAAGGTGATGGCGGCGATGAGGGCTCGGCCAGGGGTGTCGCGGCTGAGGAGGCCTCAGCGACAGGTGACACGGGCCGAGGGACGACCGCGGGCTCGGCCGACCCAGGTGAGGGTGGCGACCCGGGTGACGCACCGGGCGAGGGAGGCGACCCACCCGCGACAGGCGAGGGTGGCGACCCAGCCACGACTGCGGGCTTGCCATCTGGCGAAGCAGCCGCGCTTGCATCGAGCGGCGTGACATGCACGTCCGGCGCATGCACGTCGAGCACGTCAAGAGGCGGCGGAGCAGCAACAGGCACCCGAGGAGAACACAGAGCAATATCGCCTACAATGGACAAGTTAGGTGATAAATAGGACAAGTCATATTTACGCACATAAACATCCGGGTTCATCGGATGAAAACGTGAGGGCATGTTCAAGGGAAGTAGGATCAACTGAGACGCCGGTGTTGAAATAAGGAAACACAGTCTCGTCAGGTGGATATTGTGTGGATGATATACAATAAACTAGACCCTATTTTACAATGAAGAACAAACGGGTGGAGCCCAATAAAGGGATCCGAGAACACATGAACTATGGAAACGAAACCAAATACAGAAAGGACTCCGCCATATCCGTGCACACAGTAGAGTCGAGCTTGCCCTCTCCATGACTCCATCACATACAGATACAGGTAGCTGCCTAGACCATCCTCTGCTTCTTCTTTTTTGCGAGGGTAAAAGGATTTTATTTCAAATTTATAGGGTTACAATCGAGTGGTACAAGTTCCTCCACACAAAGTGGCCTTCTACCTAGCCATACAGCAGTAGTACTTTCCGTACGACTATACAAAGCCAATCGATCTAGTACCCTATTATGATCACGTTTAATTTTCGAAGGAATAAACTCCCTTTCACTCATAAGAAGTTGGATCTCAGCAACTAGATTTCCATAAGCGGAACAGAAAAGACTGTCTCCTTTCAATGCCAGGAGTGCTTCTGAGGAGTCAGACTGAACAATGACAGGCAACTCAGAGTGTTGAAATAGCCAAGGCCATACCTTGCATTAAGGCATGTATCTTAGCCTCCAGAGCGTCATTGCAACTGAAGATGCATATGTAGGCTGCAAAAATAACGCTACCATCAGTTCGTCGTAGGATCATACCTGTAGCAGCCGATCCGTCTGAGTTAGAATAAGCTCCATCAACTGATAAGGCGACCCAACCCGCTGGTGGTCTCGGCCAAGGTTGAGGGACAACTACAGCTCGCTGTATCACCAGGGCCTCCTCCCTCAACTGCATCTTTCCTTCCATAATTTCTTCAATGGTAAACTTCCTAGACAACTGCAAAGAAGACATATAGCTCTGGAGATACTCCGCTATCACATCAGCGGATGGAATAGCCTTGCCGTGAGCCAAGTCTGATCGCAGAGACCAAATCCTCCAGATTAACATTATGGTGCAATCCCGCATGTGATCATGGCAGTAAGCAGAATATTTAGTAACCATTCATTGCCTGAATCTTGCAGTATATCCTGATCGGGGAGATCCCATGCCTGGCGCATCTTCGTCCACACCTGACGAGCATGCACGCAAGACACTAAGGCATGGAAGCTCGTTTCTTTCTCCGTACCACACAGCGGGCATGTATCTCGCGGCGAGATGTGTCAATATTTCTTGCATCCGTTCGTCCCGAGTGCGCCGGACACAACTTTCCATGCAAGAATCCGCATCTTTAGGGGAACCTTGGCCTCCCAGACCCGACGCCAGATCGGTCGCTGGCCCCCCGGGGAAGCACATGACCATCCTCTGCTTCTGCTCAAAGCTAATTATGCAGCACAAGCTCAATATGGTTGTCACATGATTAAGCAAGGTCGCTGCAAGCTGAAAATCATGCGTATCAGCATCAGTTACAGTATAAATTAATTAATCAGCACTAGGACAGTTCTGGAGCCATCAGTTCTAGAGTTCTTGTCAGTGATGTTCAGAGAATTCCAAAATCTACAGAGATACTAAGTTCCCATGATTTGAAACGTTCTGGTGCTTCAGGGATTATGGGGTCGCTGAGTGCCCCGCTTGTAAGATTGTGTGATGTTTGGTTTATTTCTCTTTTATTTTTTATTCTTTCTGCATTAATTCATGAGCGCTTTCTAAACTTCGTAAACATTCGAAAGCAAAACGTTTGTTTAAATTCACTTTTACTCGGATGCATTAATATTAAATTCACGGATATTTTTAAATTTCAAGACCATTTAAAGTTTTGAACATTTTTAAAATTTGAAAACTTATTTTATTTGTGAACTTTTTTAAAATTCATGAATGTTTTCTAAAATTCATAATTTTTAACATTTACAGTATTTAAAAAATTCTTGAACATCTTTTAATTAAACTAAAAATATGAATAAAAATTTAGCCTATTTTATAGAGCTAGACATGGGGTGAGCGAAAAAAGAACTAAGCGCGCGAGAGGAGCAGGGAGCTAAATTGAGCGAGCAAGAGCTTCATGGGGCGGCCTATGTGAGCGCTATAGCGGCAATTCCACGGGTTCAACATGAAATAGGAGCTCCTGAGAGGCTCAAACAACCACCACGAGCTGACACGAAAATCAGAACGTGTAAAGACATCATAACCATGCACCAAACAAGTCTACGCTCCTTTCGAAACAAATAGTATCTCCAACAATAAGCTGACACGGTATACGAACACAAAAACACTGTTAGAACATAAATTAAACACAAGCCAACACAAATAAAATCTAAATAAAACAACCGATCACCATAATGTACTAGATACAAAAGAGTTAATCCCACGACTGAAGAACGGCGCGGCGAAGCGTGCTTAGCCTCTAATGTGGCCGAGATTGGCACAAATTACAAGGGTTGGGTGTGCCTTGTTGTCCAGTTGGTGTTGTTGGTTTTCTTAAAAAAATATGTTTTAAAATATAAGGTGTATTACTTTTTTGAAAAGTCAAATCTTTTAAGTTTGATCAAATTTTGTAGAGAAATTTATCTAAATACATAATATCAAGTCGGTATGATGAGATTTATCATGAAATGAATTTCCATACAGTTTTTTAATATATTGTGGATGTTGATATTTTTTTGCTCTGAACTTGGTCAAAGTTATAGAAATTTGACTTTTCAAAATACTAATACCCTTTATATTTTACAATTGATATAATATTTAGTTTGGCAGGTGGGGGAGATGATGGAGTGTGTTTTATTATTATTTATATAACACGGTGCTGATTGATATGTTTTTATATGCCGGTTATTGCTGATTGATTTGAAAAATTGTTGGCACGGTCAAAATCATAAACGAAATCCAAAATTGAGCACCCCAATTGAATAGAAGAGTTTCAAAATTAGAAAACATAGTGAATTAAAAGAATTGAGAGCTCCTTAATAAATTGTTGACCCGATCAAAATCAAGTGACCTAATTCTAAATTTAAAACCTCAATTAGTTTTGAGGCCTTAAAAATTAGGAATCATAGTGTGTATAGTATAAAAGAATTGAATGATAGAGCTTTTGAGAAATTGTTGACCCGATAAAAATCGGGTGACCAAACTTTTGAAGACTTTAATTGAATGTGGGCTTTTTAAAATTAGGGAGCATAGTGTTATAGAGGATGGAGTAAAGCTCAAAGATGTGTGAAACTTTATTGAACTTTTAGAAATACATTTGATTTTTAGAAGAAAAAAAGAAGACGAAGCACATACATTGTCAACCTACAGAGAACCGTCCGATCTGTTACCTAGCCGAGGCTGGCGTCCCGGCGCGGCCCGACGAGCCCAACGGCCTCGTTGACGCCGGAGACGAGCTCGGCCTCGAAGTTGCCGGACGACATGGACGGCAGCCGCTCGTAAACCCTGGAGCCGAGGTGCTGCAGCTTCTTCTGCTGCGTCTTCACGGTCCTGCTGATGATCTTGTAGTTCCAGCGCTGCTGCACGTAGACCGCGGCGGCGAGCGCGACGGCGAGCAGCGGGATGGCCACGTCGCCGAACGCCGAGTAGAAGTCGAGGCTGGTGTTGACGAACTCGTACTCCTCCGCGAAGTAGGGGTTGATGGCCGGCGCCGCCCTGACGTAGTCGTAGAGGTGCGGCAGCAGCCGCACCGCCGTCACGCTCACGTAGTAGCTCTTCTTCAGCGGCCGGCAGCTGATCCGCCAGAGCACGTTGCCGACCACCTGCGGGAGGAGGAAGAAGTCTTGCGCCAGCCCGACGTACTCCTCCAGCGTCACCGCCCACTGCCGGA
This sequence comes from Triticum dicoccoides, assembly GCF_002162155.2. Classification (NCBI taxonomy): domain Eukaryota; kingdom Viridiplantae; phylum Streptophyta; class Magnoliopsida; order Poales; family Poaceae; genus Triticum; species Triticum dicoccoides. The sequence continues at coordinate 97,303,122 of NC_041384.1, forward strand.
GCGCGTGCGACCTGCCGCGGGCGTCCATGTACGAGTCCTCCTGCCGCAGCGGCCGCCCCAGCGCGCTCACGTACCGCGCGCCCAGGATCACCATGAACCCCAGCATGTGCACGCCGAAGCTGTAGAGCAGCACCTTCCGGTCGCTGGGCACGCGGCCGGGCTCCAGCGGGGAGCGCGTGAGCATCCGGATCCGCGACCGCCACACCTTCTGCGCCAGCCGCAGCGTCAGGAGGAACGCGGCGAGGATGAGGATCTTCACGACGCAGTCGATGATCCAGTACAGCTGGCTCTTGTCCACCACGTACGACGGCGGCGCCACGCCGTCCACGGAGCCCCCCGCGGCGGCGATCCGGGCGAACAGCGCCTCGGCGCCCGTGATGAGCGGCATGCTGTACCCCAGCGCCTGCACGCCCAGCATCACCAGGGACACGTACGGCATCACGTCCGTGTTGGCCTTGATGTACATCAGCTGGCTGAACTCGGCGGCGATGGCCGTCACCAGCGTCGCCACGCGGAGGATCCCCTCCACGCTCCGCCGGGACAGGATGTCCTGCCGTTGCTCCCGGTACATGATCGGCAGCGTCTGGAGCGACGTCGCGTCGAACCACAGAGGGTCGCCGGCGTCGCGCGTGCTGGTGATGTGCACCTTCGCGGTGGGGTTGATCAGCCACTGCGCCGTCGTCGGCGGGTAGTCCACCCTCATCTCGATCGAGCAGTCCATGCCGTCCTCCAGCGCTCCCATGGCCGAGAAGGCTCGCCACGGCGCATAGATGCTCCGGCACCCGATCAGGTACATCCGCCCGTCCACCGGGTTGTACACGCCTTCCAGGAACAGGGCCGACACGTTCAGGTAGGGGCTCCCGGAGAGCGTCAGCTCCGCGGACACGTTGAGGAGAGTCGTCGCCCTCGCTGCCTGCATTTCCGAGGAGGGAGACTCTTTGGGATTGGATTCTTTGCCAAGTCCATCCGTGCCGCCTGGAAACCCCGGCGAATTCCGGCCGACGAGCGGCCCGAGCGAGAGCACCTCCAGCTGAAGGAACGGCCGCTCGAAGCGTTCGCGAGGGAACGGGTCGGGCACGGCCGGCACGTGGAGGGTGAGCTCGTCGGCGAGGCTGGACAGGTCGCGGGTGAGGTCGCCCGCCAAACGCGGATAGCTCAGCAGAGACTTGGCTATGGCAGTGCCGAAGTTGAACGGCTCGCTGCGCGTGAGGAACTCCCCAGCTTGCTTGGCCTTGGTGTAGTCGTACGCCATGCTCATCGGTGCGCCGCCCGAGACGCCGAACCGGTTCCACAGCTCCGACGGGTGCACCGCCCGTTTGAACGTCAGCGGCGAGTGGGCGACGCCGCCTTTGCCGTCGATGCGGGTGATTTGCCCGACGGCGATGCCCCGGCGGGTGGCGGAGAAGGTCGTCTGCACGTACAGGCACACGCGGGAGTGGCACGCCTTCTTGCCGACGCCGAGGCACCCCACCATGCAGAGCTGGCCCGTGGACGGGCGCCACACGCCCTCGGCGGCCAGCGTCATGCCGCTGAGCCCGCTCCTCTTCGCCGCCGTGTACCGGTGCTCCCACGGTGCAACGGCCCGGAACACCGCTGAGACCTTGGCCGATCTCTCACCAGGAACGGTACTCGGCTCGCAACGGATGTCCTGCATGACGATGCTGACATCCTTGAACCCGCCGTCCGTCGCGTCTACCGACTTGTCGGTCTCGAACGGCCCGAGCCGCCGGCAGAGAGCGTCTGACGAGTTGCATTTCCAGTTGGGCACGACGGCGAACACGTCCTCCGACGTGAACAGGTCGAGGATGCCGCACAGCGAGCCGCCTCTGTATATCCCACGGCCGTCGCCGAGGATGTCGTCGCGGTAAGGCTGCGGGCTGCACACCGTGCTCACGAGCTCCTCCGACCCGAACTTGTAGTTGGAGTAGGCGCCCAGCTGCGACAGCAGCGTGACGGCGCCGAAGTAGCCGGCGTCCGACTTGCCGTTGGTGCTCGTGAGCTCGCCGCGCACAGCGCGCGTCGTCAGCGTCAGCGTGGTGGGGTACCGGAGCACGAGCAGGATGTTCTTGTCGTGGGTGATTGGCGGCTGGAAGTTGTTGCGGTCGGTGTTCTTGGCCCAGTCCCACGGGTTGGCGGCGTCTTTGCCGCGCCGCGGAAGCACGGCCTCGCCGACCAGGCACAGCACGCTCTCGCCGTCGCCGGTCTCGGTGTACACCCCCTCGAAGAGTATCTTCATCTCGGTGCTCCCAGGCCACACCTTGAGCTCCGGCGACACGTAGGGGCCCATCTCCGGGGCGGTGCCGTTGCGGGAGACGGCGACGCCGAGGACGCCGCTGACGTTGAGCGCCGTCTTCCCGCGGAGCGCCACGTCGACGTGCGTGAGCATGAACGTGGCGAGCGGCAGCGGGTCAGCCATCGCCCCTGCCGCGCCGCCCTCGGGCGCGTCGGTGCCGTCGAACGGCATCAGCGGCGCGCCGTCGTCGACGTCCTGCTTCCAGTCGCCCTTAACAAAGGACAGCTCCGGCATGAGGGCGGCGGCGCGGTTGGCGTCGAACTTGAGGTCGGCGGCGGCGGAGAGCACGGACCGGCACTGCCGCTTGACGTCGGCGAAGCGCACGTACTCGTGCGGGATGAAGGGCCCCTGCTGCCGGCCGCCGCCCATGGGATCCATCCTTTGGGCGTCCCGGTGGAACGGATCAAACGACGAAGCCACGGCAAGCAGCGGCAGCAGGAACGCGCCGACGAACTGCAGCGTGGTCACCGCCATTGCTGCAACACCGCAAGCTAACACTCACAGCTAGGGCGATCTGGTTACTGAGCAGAACATAGAAATTTCTCCGGTCCCTTTGCCCAGCTCGCCAGCGAGTGCCCAGGAAAGAACTGCTCGGCACGGCAGGACGGCGCTACCTCCGCTGCTCTAGTACGCCGTGCATGGGCATGGATCTCTGACCAGAATGTGCCAGATCTAGAAGAATACCTGGACCAGATTGGATCATTTGGAGGATGGTGTCAAATAATAATCCATGGATGGATGCTTCGGTTGCATTATTTTTGTTGGTGGGCTTCATGGGATTAGGGGACATATTGTATTGAGTAGCTTGGGTTGACTTGGCTAGGAAGCGACACAGAAACAGAGGTTACAGACTGCCACTGGCCGTGTCATGTGGCCACTGTGATGTTGTGAGAGGTGGGCGGGAGTTGACGAGGGTACGGTGCAGGTGGTGCGTGCGACCGCCGCGGCGGGCATCGCGGCCGTTGCTCGGCAGAGTCGCATGTGCCCTCTGGTGAATCGATTTTTTTTTTAAAACTATGACGCATTTTATAGCAAATTCGGAAACTATAGTAAAGAATGGAGAAAAATTAAAACTAGCACCCCGTCGGTCACGGGTGGGCCGAAAAGGGTGTTTTCGGCCTCACTTTGGCCGAAATGGACTTTTCGGCCTTGCCTTGGCCGAAAAGGTGCGTACTTGGGCCGAAAAGACCTTTTTGATCAGGAATAGGCCGAAAAGTCTTTTTTGGTCAGGAGTAGGCCGAAAAGTCCTTGGGCCCACCTTTTCACGTTAATGGTTGACCGAAATAGCATGGCTACACTCTTCGGCTTACGTTAGGCCGAAGCGATTTTTTTTTTAAATTTTGGTATATAAATACTATGCAACCATTGCCCATCTTAGACATTAAAAAAAAATATTTTCGCGCAACCCTTTTTCCTCAATATTTTCCCGCCACCCGTTTCCCACCAACCCCTTCCCGTCATATGTTCCTGCCACCCGTTTCCCGCCAACCCCTTCCCGCCATATGTTCCCGCCAACCCTTTCCCTCCATACCACGGTATACCATTAAATAAATTCTTCATATTTAAAAAAAATCATGTTTCTCAAAATCTTTTCCCTTTTTTCAAATGTATATAAAAAAATAATTTTTTTATATAAATACATTAGCCATATGCTATCCTATTTGGCTGGTAACACATATACCCAGCGTGAGGTCAGGTTTTTGACTCCATCGCTTGCGCTTTTATCCCATTTTTTAAAATATGAAGAATTTATTTAATGGTATACTGTGGTATGGCGGGAAAGGGTTGGCGGGAAACGGGTGGCAGGAACATATGGCGGGAAGGAGTTTGCGGAAAACGGATGGCGGAAAAGAGTTGACGGGGAAATATTGAGGGGAAAGGGTTGCGCGAAAATATATTTTTTCAGTGTCTAAGATGGACAATGGTTGCACATTATTTATATACCAAAATTAAAAAAAAATCGCTTCGGCCTAACGTAAGCCGAAGAGTGGAGCCATACTACTTCGGTCAACCATTAACGTGAAAAAGTGGGGCCAAGGGACTTTTCGGCCTACTCCTGACCAAAAAGGACTTTTCGGCCTACTCCTAACCAAAAAGGTCTTTTCGGTCCAGGTACGCACCTTTTCGGTCAAGGCAAGGCCGAAAAGTCCATTCCGGCCAAAGGGAGGTCGAAAACACCTTTTTCGGCCCACACGTGGCCGACGGGTGCTAGTTTTGATTTTTCTCCACTCTTTACTATAGTTTCCGAATTTACTATAAAATACATCGTAGTTTTGAAAAAAAAATCTCGTGAATCATGGCCAACTCTCGCTTCGTTCGTGCTTTTTAGGCAAAAATGCTAAACAAACATACGGGCATATTACGGGTTGTCATAGTATCTACCGCCGGACTTCACAAATCCAACAATTAAACATCTGTGGACGCGTCCGAACACAAACCCGGGCATCATCGGCGGCCACACTTCTCATATTAAAACCTGTAAATCCATATGAATGTATATACGTCAATCGGACACGTAAACGGACACATAAATATCACGTGTAATAATATTTGTTCATAGCGCAAATATAAAATTCAAACATAAATTGGTTCCAAGTGCACGATTCTGACTATAAACTGCTTGGTTTTCATTGTAAATCCATATATGCTCCATAAGATTATTGAATACTTGCGCGTGCACCTGATAATCTCGAAGATGATGATGTATCTTCAAAGAATTCAGAATATGATCTGCATCTTGCTCCGGGATGTATAATTGTTCTTCAGGCTTCTCAATATCATGGGTTTAGGTTGCCCTTTCACCCTCGTCCTCGACAATCATATTGTGGAAAATGACACAATATGTCTTAGCTGCCACAAAAGTCTATGATTTCCACATCATTGCAGATCCACAAACAATACCCCAACGAGTTTGCAACACTATGAATGCCATCTCCACATCCTGGCGAGCGACGCTGGCAGGCTGGTCCGTCTCGCCTTCTCACAGCGGACGCGGATATGCGGGTCCAGCCATGCCATTGCTCACGAGGCCACGTGAGACACTGCACACGAGCGCGACACAAATAAACCGCATGATTGCCCGCGGCCCACTTGTCATGGATCGCTCGGGAGGGCGCTCGGGTCCGATTCGTCCGAGCAGATCGGACGACGCGAACAACCCCCGAGATGCCCTTGCGGCATGCCACTTGAAAATGGATGGCGCAGAGGCGCTCTTCGCCCTCAAAGCCCCACCCGGGGAGGTGGGTACTCCAGCATCCTTTATAGGAGTAATTCGGATTTTGTGATATGTCCTCAGTCAGTCGGCTAGTTAACCTCTTCCCAGAGAAGATAGAGTATCACAGAGCCTTTTTTGTATCATGTTTTAGAACTAACTTTACATCTAGCTTGTTGGGGAATTTAGCATGCAATTTAAAAATTTTACTTACGATCACGCAAGATCTATCTAGGAGATGTATAGCAACGAGCGGGGGAGAGCATCTTCATACCCTTGAAGATCGCAAAGCGGAAGCGTTTATTAACACGGTTCATGTAGTCGTACACCTTCATGATCCATCCCGATCAAGTACCGAACATACGGCACCTCCGCGTTCAGCACACATTCAGCTCGATGACGTCCTCGCCTTCTTGATCTAGCAAGACGGGCGAAGTAGTAGATGAGTTCCGGCAGCACGACGGCGTGGTGACGGTGTTGGTGAAGAACAATCTCCGCAGGGCTTCGCCAAGCACAATGAAAACTATGATGGAGGATAAACTAGAGGAGACGGGGTTGCCGGCACACGCCTTGGTTAGTCTTGATGTGTTCCAGGTGCTAGCCCTGCCCCTCTATTTATATGTTGAGCTCTGGGGTCGAAACTTGGAGTAAAAGCCTCCTCAAAGTCGGTTTTGCCCGCAAGGAAGAGTCCTTCTCGGACTTCCAGGACCAGACGCCACGGTCCTTGGCGTTTGGCCCAGACGCCATGGGCCTCGGCATCTAGCACAGGGCCAGACGCCAGGATCTCCGGCGTTTGGCCCCCTGGCCTCCACAAAACTCCTTTTGCACCGACCTAAAGCCCCATGGGCTTCACCCCTTGGCCGAACCATATCATCCTATATATCAATCTTTACCTCCGGACCATTCCGGAGCTCCTCGTCATGTCTGTGATCTCATCCGGGACTCCGAACAACATTTGGTCACCAACATACATAACTCATATAGTACTATATATCACTACTGCAGGATGCTGCTAACGCGACACTATGATCAGAGACCCTTTGAGAAACTGTGTGCGATGCAATAATCGCAAACGACGGTGTATGAAAACCGTCAAAAAAGATGCAAAATGTTTGCGATGGAGGATGCATCAAACACGGTTCAGATTTTAGTTGCGTGTGCGATGAAGGGCATATGATTCAGTTCAATTAACTGTTTGCGATGAGGAGGAACAAAAGAAACGGGCAGTCAGATGAAGGCGTGTGCGATACACAGCATACAGTTCACTCGAATGAACTGTTTGTGATTAGGCAAAACAAAAGAAACGGGCAGCCAGATGAAGGTGTGTGCGATATACAGCATATGATTCACTCGGATGAACTGTTTGTGATTAGGCAACACAAAAGAAACAGTCAGCCAGATCAAGGTGTGTGCGATATACGGCATGCGGTTCACTCGGATAAACTGTTTGCGTTGACACAAGAGAACAGAAACAGTTCAACTTAACAAGACGTGTGTGTTGTGCGATGGGATTGCATACAGGACAACACACACATACACACACACACACACACACACACACTTATAAGGACATGCTTGCATAATCAAATTAAACATCCACTTACATAGGTGGCTACTACAACCATGGCATTTGCACACACCAAAGTAAACTATTACATGCATAATTACATAGGTGGCTACTACACACATGTCATTTCCACACACCAACAATAAAGTAAACTATATATTACATGCATGATTAACTAGCATAAATGATCATTTGATCATCATCTACTTCTTGTGACGCTTGCTCTGCTTGTGGCTCGATCCGGGCTCGTCGATTTTGGTAACGAGGGCTGGGTTGATGGTGTACACCACTGAGAGATCCGTCTTCCTCGCGTGTGTCGCCACTCTATGCTCGTCGAACTCCATTGGAGCGCCACTGACATCCCTGTCGGTGTCAAAACCGGCGGATCTCGGGTAGGGGGTCCCGAACTATGCGTCTGGGATCGATGGTAACAGGAGATGGGGGACACAATATTTACCCAGGTTCGGGCCCTCTCTATGGAGGTAATACCCTACGTCCTGCTTGATTGATCTTGATGAATATGGGTGTTACAAGAGTTGATCTACCACGAAATTGTAATGGCTAAACCCTAAAAGCATAGCCTATATGACTATGGTAATGAGTATATGGACTAACCCGACCCTCCAATTTATATAGACACCGGGGGATCTAGGGTTTACATAGAGTCGGTTACATAAGAAGGAATCTTCATAACCGGTTGCCAAGCTTGCCTTCCACGCCAAGGAGAGTCCAATCCGGACACAGGTACAGTCTTCGGCCTTCATGTCTTCACAGCCCATCAGTCCGACCCAAGGATAACAGGTCGGGTGCCCGAGGACCCCTTAGTCCAGGACTCCCTCAGTAGCCCCTGAACCTGGCTTCAATGATGAGGAGTCCGGTGCGCAGATTGTCTTCGTCATTGCAAGGCGGGTTCCCTTCTATCCGAACTTCAAGATAGTCTTCGGATGCGATGATAGCATCCGGACCTGTCACACACACCATACATAATCGCAGAGAGAATATATATTTTTACACGAGTCTAATCTGCTGATGACCTCACGTCTGTCCGGTCATAATTTCGAACCGTTTTTCGTCTGTCGCTCCATGTTTCGAGACACAGTTGCTATTGGCACATCTTGTCGAAGCAGAGATCATGTCCCCTTATTATGAGATTCTCATCAATATGGGCGTGGGCGACCCAACCGTGCCGTTTGCACGGCCCTTGGGAATAGGCGAGTTTAAGCCGAGTGGGGAGACGCTCGATATTCATGGCCTTTATAAGGGGATAAGGATTCCCTTTCTTTACCCACACCCCTGCTCCTCCTCAGTCCTTCCGTCCCTGAGCTCCAGCGCCCAAGCTTTTAGCTTTTCCCTCGACCAAGAAAGCACTCCAAAGATGTCCGGATCCGGAGCTGGGGTAAGTAGATGGCCTCCTCCATCAAGAAGAAGGATATCAAGGCGCTCCGGGAGGTCGGATATCTGGCCAAGGAGATCGCTCACCGACTCCCAGCCAAGGGACAGATCGTCCCTACTCTAGAGCCCCACGAGAGGGTTGTGTTTCTCACACATTTCGTCTGCGGGCTGGGCTTCCCTCTTCACCCCTTCGTCCGTGGACTGATGTTTTACTACGGGCTAGACTTCCATGACCTAGCTCCCAACTTCATTCTCAACATCACGACATTCATTGTCGTGCGCGAGGCCTTTCTCCGCATCCCGCCTCATTTCGGCCTATGGCTGAAGACCTTCAATGTGAATCCGAAGGTGGTGAGCTGTTGGGTTTCGTAGTAATTTCAAAAATTTTCCTACGCACACACAAGATCATGTGATGCATAGCAACGAGAGGGGAGAGTGTTGTCTACGTACCCACGCAGACCGACCGCGGAAGCGTTGACGCAACATAGAGGAAGTAGTCGTACGTCTTCATGATCCAACCCATCAAGCACCGAAACTACGGCACCTCCGAGTTCGAGCACACGTTCAGCTCGATGACGATCCCCGGACTCCGATCCAGCAAAGTGTCGGGGAAGAGTTCCGTCAGCACGACGGCGTGGTGACGATCTTGATGAACTACAACAGCAGGGCTTCGCCTAAACTCCGCTACAGTATTATCGAGGAATATCGTGGTTGGGTGCACCGCACACGGCTAAGGAATAGATCACGTGGATCAACTTGTGTGTTTAGAGGTGCCCCCTTCCTTCGTATATAAAGGAGCCGAGGGGGAGGGATGCGGCCAGCTCTATGGAGGCGCAGGAGGAGTCCTACTCCTACCGGGAGTAGGACTCCCCCCCCCCCAATCCTATTCCAAATAGGATTCCCAAGGGGGAAAGAGAGAGAGATGTGGCCGGCCACCTCTCCTAGTCCTAGTAGGACTAGGGGAGGGGGGGAGGCGCGCAGCCCACCATGGGCAGCCCCTTTCACCTTTCCACTAAAGCCCAATAAGGCCCATATGGCTCCCGGGGGGTTCCGGTAACCTCCCGGTAACCCGGTAAAATCCCGATTTCACCCGGAACACTTCCGATATCCAAACATAGGCTTTCAATATATCAATCTTTACGTATCGACCATTTCGAGACTCCTCGTCATGTCCGTGATCACATCCGGGACTCCGAACAACCTTCGGTACATCAAAATGCATAAACTCATAATATAACTGTCATCGTAACCTTAAGCGTGCGGACCCTACGGGTTCGAGAACAATGTAGACATGACCGAGACACGTCTCCGGTCAATAACCAATAGCGGGACCTGGATGCCCATATTGGCTCCTACATATTCTACGAAGATCTTTATCGGTCAGACCGCATAACAACATACGTTGTTCCCTTTGTCATCGGTATGTTACTTGCCTGAGATTCGATCGTCGGTATCCAATACCTAGTTCAATCTCGTTACCGGCAAGTCTCTTTACTCGTTCCGTAATACATCATCTCACAACTAACATATTAGTTGTAATGCTTGCAAGGCTTATGTGATGTGCATTACTGAGAGGGCCCAGAGATACCTCTCCGACAATCGGAGTGACAAAACCTAATCTCGAAATACGCCAACCCAACATGTACCATTGGAGACACCTGTAGTACTCCTTTATAATCACCCAGTTACGTTGTGACGTTTGGTAGTAACCAAAGTGTTCCTCTGGTAAACGGGAGTTGCATAATCTCATAGTTATAGGAACATGTATAAGTCATGAAGAAAGCAATAGCAACATACTAAATGATCGGGTGCTAAGCTAATGGAATGGGTCATGTCAATCAGATCATTCAACTAATGATGTGACCTCATTAATCAAATAACAACTCTTTGTTCATGGTTAGGAAACATAACCATCTTTGATTAACGAGCTAGTCAAGTAGGGGCATACTAGTGACACTCGGTTTGTCTATGTATTCACACACATGTATTATGTTTCCGGTTAATACAATTCTAGCATGAATAATAAACATTTATCATGATTTAAGGAAATAAATAATAACTTTATTATTGCCTCTAGGGCATATTTCCTTCATGAGCGGCCAACAAGTAGAGTGCGGAGGCGCCATGGTGGGCAAGATGCCCAATGTTACCTGCCCGAAGGCTCGTTCACGGAGACGGTGAAAGGGTGGCAATTGGGGTGGTTCTATATCATCGAGCCGCGTGACGCCAACTAGGTGGCGGCCCCCGAATTCTGATCCGGAATCCCGATGTGGCTCACCTTCTGGCAAGAGAGGGGCCTAACCTGGGGTCCCTCAGACGAGCTGACTGGGCTCCAGACGTGCGTCTAGAGCATGATAGATAGGAAGATCAAGCTTGTCAACGTGGTCCAGGTCATGCTCATTCATTGGGTCCTTCCGTGCCAACGCCGGACTTGCTATCTATGGGAGTACGATCCGACCAAGCACTAGACGCTACTAGAGCTCTTCGGCACGACGCACGAATAAATCTAGAGAGTGCTTTTCAAGGCCGGCGAGACGCCACCACCCACGACCGAAGATCGCGGGCTTAGCTTAAAACGCCAGGCTAACCCGGTAAGTTCTTTCAATGTTTTCAAGGCGTACCCTTTACTAGCATATTTTGAGAGAAAGCCTAAGCTTTCCTACCCATGTTTTCAGGCCTAGATCAAAGATAGCAGAGGGGATTAACTGTCTGGCTCCGCTGCCCGAAGACCAAGAATTCCTATTACTGACGAAAATGCTCTTTCCAGCACCTTATGAGGTGCCGGAGAAGACGACCAAGAAAGCGGCCAAAGGGGCCAAGAAGGGCCCTCGTCAAAAGGGCGCTTCGGACATAATGTCCAAAGAGGAGACTTCCTCTTCGTCCGCTGACGATGACGACGAAGAGGAAGAAGAAAGCGACTCCTCACCTGAAGTGGGGAGGAAGAAGAGAGCGGCCCCCACAAACCCGGAGGTGAAAGCACCTAAGAGGGTTAGGGGCTCCCTCGCGGATAACTCCATGTGGGATGTTGATAGCAGTCCAAAGCGACCTCGCCAGACCAAGCCTCAGGCTGCCTCGTAAGTACCAGAATCCAAAAATGTCTGGCCTTCCCGGTTTATAATATTGATATACCTTAAACCTTGACAGAGGGGTTGCTAGACTCAAAGGAGATGGCTAGCATGTCTCTGCCACCTGCTCATTCCGTCTCTCCCAAGGGTGACGACAAGGTGGTGTCGCAAAAGACCTTCCCCGACCGGGGGGGGGGGGCTTTCGGAGATCGTCGGGGTGGCGCCCCATGATGATTCCTCAGTTGTCGGACACATGGGGGAAAAGGCCCCTATGGGGACTGGTGATGGGGCCGAGTTCCTTTCAGACCTGAGCCGGATACCATTCCGGAGATCTATGCAGCTCCGGAGCCCAGCGAACGTCATGCCCAAAAAGGAGGGAATGTGCCTGCTCCGCCGGTGACCTCTATCCAACTAGAGGCACCGAATAACCTGCTGGAGGCGCTACGAGGCACCTCTATTGTGGATGAACACCGCGCCCTTATGGGCATGGTGATAGAGAAGGTCCATTTTGTAAGAAGCGGACTGACCGAAGCCTGCACTAGCCTTCTACCAGGCTTTGAGGTAAGTAATGCATTTGTAGGAAGAATATCACAATATAGACAATAGCCCCTGATGCTCTGTTCGGTGTCCGGGAAGAAAAAGCCGAACAGAGGATCGAGAGGAAATATCGCAGGAGTCTAACATAAGTTGTCTATGTGACTAAGCAGGTATCGCTGCAGGCTGCCACCGCTCATGCTGCAGAGGTCTCCGGACTGAAGCGGAAACTGAAGCGGACCGAGGAAGAGCTCGGCCTCGTGAAGAAACAGCTGGAGGATAACCAAGGTATGTAGTAACCTGTGGGTATGTTTTAAGAAAAATAAATAGTCCGTCCAGACTGAGTTGTCATGAACTTTATTAGGGGCCACGACCGAGGTGGCAGCCCTCAAGAAGGTGTTGGCCGAGGCCGAGGAGAAAGCGGCCAAGGAACGCGCCGCGTGTGAGAAGCACGAGGCCCAGGTTGGCGAGGCGCAGCTACAGCTCCAGGGCGCGATCGAGAGATTTGAGTCCTTGGAGCGTGATTGTAAGGCACAAGAGTCCAAACTGCGAAGTCCCGCCAGAGTGCACAGGATGCACGAGACGAAGCCCAGAATGCCCTCTAGAAAATTCAGGCGGCCAAGGAGATTGCGGAGGGTAATTCTTTCACCCTGCAAAGCAAGTATGTAGAAGAAACATGCCTTGTACTTATCCGGATTTGGGTTTTCCAGGGGCGTTTACGGATCTGCCGCGCAGTATATCAGATGCTGCTGAGCATTACACAGCCGAAGAAGGGATGTCTACAGAGAAGCTATTCTGGTCCCAATATCTTGGACCCGAACATTTGTTACCCTTCATCGACCAGCTAAAGCAGTTGGTCGAGCTGCACAAGTCGGCAGAGCTAGCCATGAAGGACCTGATAGTCCGACTGTGGCCTGCCGAGCCTATGCCTAGCAGCTACTTCGGACTTGTTAAGCGGCTTGTAAATGCTTGTCCGCGGGTCGAAGCCGTGAAGCGGTCGGTCTGTATTGAAGGTGCGCGTATGGCCTTTGCCCGCGTCAAGACGCATTGGGCAAAGCTGGATGACCGAGGGGCCACCGGAGGGCAAGGAGCATCGTCGACCCGAGCTCTATTTTGATGGCGTCCTGGAGGGGTCCCACCTTGTGGTGGACCAATGTTCAAAGGATGTTATATTCCCATGAGAACATTTGTATTATCCTGTCCTGTAATATGGAACAATGATCTTATGTATTATAATGCTTGTGATTTTACATTTTACCTCCTGTGCGGCCGTTTATTAAATCTGAGGGTTGACCAGTCGTCGGCTTCTGCCCCCACGTAGATAGTATGGGGGTGTTTGGGATAAATCTAAACACTCTTTGCTCCACATTCTGGTCCTTAAAGGAGGTGTTTAGCGCAATGAACAAGGCAATTAGACTATGCGGCCTTTACCTCCCTCACTTAGCCAATAGGAGTTTGACAATTGAGGAAGTTGGCGAAGCCCCTGTTATTCGGAAGGCCGAACTAGGGGCGTTGTACACGCCTAATCGGAGGAACCGATTCTTCGCAAGAAGCGGAAAAATCTCTAACGATTTGGAACCTCTCGAACAGCTGACCAGCTCTTGCCGCATCATGACAGTCAGTTTCCGGCTTTCTCTACTGAGGTGCTCGTCCGGAAGAACCGGCACACAATCGCAGTAGTTCTCCCTTTACTAACCTAGCCGATATAGCGGAACGTAAGGTAGTAAGCACAGGAGCCGGGCAACCCAACTATTGACCAAAGACATGATTCGGAGCCGATGCATATAATGCTATAAGTTCGGGGTGCCGAACTATACTTGAAAAGTGTTCAGACTTTTATTGTCGTAATGCAGGGTGTAATGAAGCCCCTGGCGCAGTAATACGTACCATGGTGTACATGTGCAATAAGTAATATATACAAAGGTGAGGAAACCGAAAAATTAAGTGATAAGCTGATGCCATCATTTATTCACCATTGTGATGTAATTAGTACGTCGAGACGTACTTTTTTGTAAGTAATGTAGTAAGCAGGTAAGGCTATTTAACATGCCCCAAATAAGGGTGAGCTGCGTGCGGGTATGTAAAACAAGTATGGCAATCGTTTAATAGAGACCACCTGGGGATTCCCTTGTATGCCAGAGCTCCTTGCCTCCTTGGTGTGTTCTGCAAATGGGTCGTCCGCGTAGACCTCGAAAAGAGAAAAAACCCGCAATAAATAGAAAAAATAAAAGCATGTGAATCCAGGATCGGTCAAGCCGCATTGTGGATCACGAGTGAGTTATGCCTCCGTCAGTACCCATGGGGTTTTGAGTGCGTAGTTATGTACGCGTGGTACATGTGCCATTTCCTCATCGGGGCTGGGACGGAGGCCGAATTTACTAATTCAGCTCTTGACGAACCGAGCTGCCCCGTTGCAGTGTAGTCCGGACCTTCTTATCGATGTCCAGGGGCTCGGCGGCCGGATTACGGTGCCGCTTGAGAAGGTCGCTCTGTACTTCTGCTGCTAGGGCTGCGGTATGCTCCTCTATGCGGAGGGAACATTCCGTGTTTCCGTTTACTGTAATGACGCTGCGTGGACCAGACATCTTGAGCTTGAGATAAGCATAATGTGGCACCGCATTGAATCTAGCAAACGCGGTTCGTCCGAGCAATGCGTGGTAGCCGCTGCGGAAGGGGACGATATTGAAGATTAGCTCTTCGCTTCGGAAGTTATCCGGGGAACCGAAGACCACCTCCAGTGTGATTGAGCCCGTACAACGGGCCTCTACACCTGGTATGACTCCTTTAAAGGTAGTTGTCGTGGGCTTGATCCGTGAGGGGTTAATGCCCATTTTGCATACTGTATCCTGATAGAGCAGGTTGAGGCTGCTACCACCGTCCATTAGGACTCGTGTTAGGTGAAATCCGTCGATGATTGGGTCGAGGACCAGTGCGGCTGAACCGCCATGCCGAATACTAGTTGGGTGATCTCGATGATCGAAGGTGATCGAGAATGACGACCATGGGTTGAATTTTGGGGCGACTGGCTCTACCGCATAAACGTCCCGAAGTGCGCGCTTGTGCTCCCTTTTGGGGTTGTGTGTAGCATATATCATGTTCACCGTTTTGACTTGAGGCGGGAATTTCTTATGCCCCCAAGTGTTCGGCTGCCGGGGTTCCTCGTGATCGTCCTCGCTCTGCGATTCCCCTTCCTTGTTTCCGCTATTTACCTTGCTGGCTTGCTTAAAGACCCGACAATCTCTGTTAGTATGGTTGGCCGGTTTGTCTGGGGTGCCATGTATCTGGCACAGACGATTGAGTATGCGGTCCAAGCTGGATGGTCCTCCGCCATTCCTTTTATAGGGCTTCTTCCACTGGCCGGATTTGGGGCCGCTGAATCCGGCGTGAACTGTGGTGTCATCGGTGTTATCGCCATTACTTCGGCATTTGTGTCTGTTGCGCCGGAGCTTGCTGGTGCTGTTTTTGGCCTCGGAGGGGCCTGCTTCGTTGGCTGTGTTTGTACTCCGAGCCAGCCAACTATCCTTTCCCGCGCAAAAGCAGGTCATAAGTGCCGTGAGGGCTGCTATGGACCTTGGCTTTTCTTGACCGAGGTGGCGGGCTAGCCATTTGTCACGGATGCTGTGTTTAAAGGCCGCTAGGGCTTCGACATCCGGACAGTCAACGATCTGGTTCTTTTTGATCTGGAATTTTCAGGCAGGTTGTTCAGCCAGTGTCGAGCTGGTCCTTTGAGCTTTAATGGGAGGTATTTGATAGCATGGAGGTCATCTCCTCGGGCCATGTGGATGTGGAGAATAAAATCTTCGATCCACACTGCGGGATCGGTTGTTCCTTCGTATGATTCAATATTGACGGGCTTGAACCCCTCGGGGAATTCATGATCCAGCACCTCATCTGTGAAGTGAAGAGGGTGTGTGGCGCCTCTATAGCGGGCCGCGTCACGGTGCACCTCCGATGAAGTCCGTCTGCGGTTATCGGCCCGGGTGTAATTAAGTTTGTCACGCCCAAGTAGGTGGCTGCCATCCCAAGTGGGGAAGCGTCCTCGCGATCCGTAAATTGATCTGGTGTGTCCTGCCCTGCTGTCCCTGTCTTTGTGAGGTGGTGGGGCCGCTTGTTGTTCGGCATGATTTGCCATTTTATCCCGACCACGGGGTGGTCGGTCCGCATTACGCGAGGGGAGTATGGGATTTGGTGCCTCCTTATCGAACTGAGGTAGCAGTCTGCGCTTTGGGTAACTCTTGGCTGGGCGCTGATACGTCTCCAACGTATCTATAATTTTTGATTGCTCCATGCTATATTGTCTACTGTTTTGGACGTTATTGGGCTTTATTATCCACTTTTATATTATTTTTGGGACTAACCTATTAACCGGAGGCCCATCCCAGAATTGCTGTTTTTTGCCTGTTTTAGGGTTTTGAAGAAAAGGAATATCAAACGGAGTCCAAACGGAATGAAACCTTCGGGGACGTGATTTTCTCAACGAACAAGACCCAGGAGACTTGGACCCTACGTCAAGACACAAAAGAGGAGGCCACAAGGTAGGGGGGCGCGCCTACCCCCTCCCAGGCGCGCCCTCCACCCTCGTG
Organism: Triticum dicoccoides; assembly: GCF_002162155.2. Lineage (NCBI taxonomy): Eukaryota > Viridiplantae > Streptophyta > Magnoliopsida > Poales > Poaceae > Triticum > Triticum dicoccoides. Next base: position 97,319,767 of record NC_041384.1, read on the forward strand.
GGCCCCCTGTTGCTCCACCGACGTACTCCTTCCTCCTATATATACCTACGTACTCCCAAACGATCAGATACGGAGCGAAAACCCTAATTCCACCGCTGTAGCTTTCTGTATCCATGAGATCCCATCTTGGGGCCTGTTCCGGAGCTCCGCTGGAGGGGGCATCGATCACGGAGGGCTTCTACATCATCACCATAGCCCCTCCGATGAAGTGTGAGTAGTTTACCTCAGACCTACGGGTCCGTAGTTATTAGCTAGATGGCTTCTTCTCTCTTTTTGGATCTCAATACAATGTTCTCCCCCTCTCTTGTGGAGAACTATTCGATGTAATCTTCTTTTTGCGGTGTGTTTGTTGAGACCGATGAATTGTGGGTTTATGATCAAGTCTATCTATGAACAATATTTGAATATTCTCTGAATTCTTTTATCTATGATTGGTTATCTTTGCAAGTCTCTTCGAATTATCAGTTTGGTTTGGCCTACTAGATTAATCTTTCTTGCAATGGGAGAAGTGCTTAGCTTTGGGTTCAATCTTGCGGTGTCCTTTCCCAGTGACAGTAGGGGCAGCAAGGCACGTATTGTACTGTTGCCATCGAGGATAACAAGATGGGGTTTTCATCATATTGCATGAGTTTATCCCTCTACATCATGTCATCTTGCTTAAGGCGTTACTCTATTTTTAACTTAATACTCTAGATGCATGCTGGATAGCGGTCGATGAGTGGAGTAATAGTAGTAGATGCAGGCAGGAGTCGGTCTACTTGTCTCGGACGTGATGCCTATATACATGATCATGCCTAGATATTCTCATAACCATGCTCAATTCTGTCAATTGCTCAACAGTAATTTGTTCACCCACCGTAGAATACGTATGCTCTCGAGAGAAGCCACTAGTGAAACCTATGGCCCCGGGTCTATCTTTATCATATTAATCTCCTACTACTTAGTTATTTCCTTTGCTCTTTACTTTGCCTTTATTTTACTTTGCATATTTATCACAAAAATACCAAAAATATTATCTTATCATATCTATCAGATCTCACTCTTGTAAGTGGCCGTGTAGGGATTGACAACCCCTATTCGTGTTGGTTGCGAGGATTTATTTGTTTTGTGCAGGTACGAGGGACTCGCGCGTAGCCTCCTACTGGATTGATACCTTGGTTCTCAAAAACTGAGGGAAATACTTAAGCTACTTTGCTGCATCATCCCTTCCTCTTCGGGGAAAACCAACGCAGTGCTCAAGAGGTAGCAAGAAGGATTTCTGGCGCCGTTGCCAGGGAGGTCTACGCAAAAGTCAACATACCAAGTACCCATCACATACCCTTATCTCCCACATTACATTATTTGCCATTTACCTCTCGTTTTCCTCTCCCCACTTCACCCTTGCTGTTTTATTCGCCCTCTCTCTCTATCCTCCATCTCTTTCTCTATTTGCCTCTTTTTGCCCGCTTGCTTTTTGTTTGCTTATGTGTTAGTTTTCTTGCTTGTCACGATGGCTCAAGATAATACTAAATTATGTGACTTCACCAATACCAACAACAATGATTTTATTAGCACTCCAATTTCTCCTCTTACCGATGCTGAATCTTGTGAAATTAATACTGGTTTGCTGAATCTTGTCATGAAAGATGCGTTTTCCGGCCTTCCTAGTGAAGATGTCGCTACCCATCTAAATAGCTTTGTTGATTTGTGTGATATGCAAAAGAAGAAAGATGTGGATAATGATATTGTTAAATTGAAGCTATTTCCTTTTTCACTTAGAGATTGTGCTAAAGCTTGGTTTTCGTCTTTGCCTAAAAATAGTATTGATTCATGGAATAAGTGCAAAGATGCTTTTATCTCTAAGTATTTTCCACCCGCTAAGATCATCTCTCTTAGAAACGATATTATGAATTTTAAGCAACTTGATCATGAACATGTTGCACAAGCTTGGGAGAGAATGAAACTAATGATACGTAATTGCCCTACTCATGGTTTGAATTTATGGATGATTATACAAAAAATTTATGCCGGATTGAATTTTGCTTCTAGAAATCTTTTAGATTCGGCCGCGGGAGGCACTTTTATGGAAATCACTTTAGGAGAAGCTACTAAACTCCTAGATAATATTATGGTTAACTATTCTCAATGGCATACTGAAAGATCTACTAATAAAAGGTGCATCTGATAGAAGAAATTAATGTTTTGAGTGGAAAGATGGATGGACTTATGAAATTATTTGCTAATAAGAGTGTTTCTTCTGATCCTAATGATATGCCCTTGTCTACTTTGATTGTGAATAATAATGAATCTATGGATGTGAATTTTGTTGGTAGGAACAATTTTGGTAACAACGCGTATAGATGAAATTTCAATCCTAGGCCTTATCCTAGTAATCCCTCTAATAATTATGGTAATTCCTACAACAATTCTTATGGAAATTATAATACGATGCCCTCTAATTTTGAATCTAATATTAAATAATTTATTACTTCGCAAAAGAATTTTAATGCTTTAATTGAAGAAAAATTGCTTAAGATTGATGAGTTAGCTAGGAACGTTGATAGAATTTCTTTGATTCTTTGAAACTTAGATCTATTCCACCTAAGCATGATATCAATGAGTCTCTCAAAGCCATGAGAATTTCCATTGATGAGTGCAAAGAAAGAACCGCTAGGATGCGTGCTAAGAAAGATGCCTTTATAAGAGCGTGTTCTTCTAGTTCCTATGAAAATAATTATGAAGATCTAAAAGTTATTGACGTGTCCCCTATTAAATCTTTGTTTTGCAATATGAATCTTGATAATGATGGGACTGAATATGATCCACCTTTACCTAGAAGGCGTTCCAAGAATTCAGAATTTTTTGATCTTGATGCTAAAATTGATAAAAGTGGGATTGAAGAAATTAAAACTCTAGATGTTGCTAAACCCACTTATGGATTTCAAGGAATTTAACTATGAAAATTTCTCTTTGATTGATTGTATTTCCTTGTTGCAATCCGTGCTGAATTCTCCTCATGCTTATAGTCAAAATAAAGCGTTTACTAAACATATCATTGATGCCTTGATGCAATCTTATGAAGAAAAACTTGAATTGGAAGTTTCTATCCCTAGAAAGCTTTATGATGAGTGGGAACCAACTATTAAAATTAAACTTAAAGATCATGAATGTTATGCTTTATGTGATTTGGGTGCTAGTGTTTCCACGATTCCAAAGACTTTGTGTGATTTGTTAGGTTTCCGTGATTTTGATGATTGCTCTTTAAACTTCACCTTGCGGATTCCACTACTAAGAAACCTATGGGAATAATTAATGATGTTCTTATTGTTGCAAATAGGAATTTTGTGCCCGTAGATTTTATTGTTCTTGACATAGATTGCAATCCTTCATGTCCTATTATTCTTGGTAGACCTTTCCTTAGAATGATTGGTGCAATTATTGATATGAAGTAAGGAAATATTAGATTCCAATTTCCATTAAGGAAAGGCATGGAACACTTTCCTAGAAAGAAAATTAAATTACCTTATGAATCTATTATGAGAGCCACTTATGGATTGCCTACCAAAGATGGCAATACCTAGATCTATCCTTGCTTGTTATGCCTAGCTAGGGGCATTAAACGACAGCGCTTGTTGGGAGGCAACCCAATTTTATTTTTATTCCTTGCTTTTTGATCGTGTTTAGTAATAAATAATTTTTCTAGCCTATATTTTGGTTGTGTTTTTTGTGTTTAATTAGTGTTTGTGCCAAGTAGAACCATTGGGAAGACTTGGGGAAAGTCTTGTTACACTTGCTGTAAAAACAGAAACTTTAGCGCTCACGAGAACTACTGCCATTTTTATTTGGAAAGTGATATTTAGTTAATTCTTTTTGCACACGATTAATAGATAAATTACTCACGTCCATAAATTTATTTTAGAATTTTTGGGGTTCCAGATCTTGCGCTAGATACAGATTACTACACACTGTTCTGTTTTTGACAGATTCTGTTTTTCGTGTGTTGTTTGCTTATTTTGATGAATCTATGGCTAGTAAAATAGTTTATAAACCATAGAGAAGTTGTAATACATTAGGTATAACACCAATATAAATAAATAATGAGTTCATTACAGTACCTTGAAGTGGTCTTTTGTTTTCTTTTGCTAACGGAGCTCATGAGATTTTCTACTTTAAGTTTTGTGTTGTGAAGTTTTCAAGTTTTGGTTAAAGATTTGATGGATTATGGAACAAGGAGTGGCAAGAGCCTAATCTTGGGGATTCCCATGGAACCCCCAATATAATCTAAGGACACCTAAAAGCCAAAGCTTGGGTATGCCCCGGAAGGCATCCCCTCTTTCGTCTACTTTTATCGGTAACTTTACTTGGAGCTATATTTTTATTCGCCACATGATATGTGTTTTGCTTGGAGCGTCTTGTATGATTTGAGTCTTTACTTTTTAGTTTACCACAATCATCCTTGATGTACACACCTTTTGAGAGAGCCATACGTCATTTGGAATTTGTTAGAATACTCTATGTGCTTCGCTTATATCTTTTGAGTTATATAGTTTTGCTCTAGTACTTCACTTATATCTTTTAGAGTACGGTGGTGGATTTGTTTTATAGAAACTATTGATCTCTCATGCTTCAATTATTTTGAGAGTCTTAAATAGCATGGTAATTTTCTTAAAATCCTAATATTCTAGGTATTCAAGATTAGTAAAATTTTCTTATGAATGTTTTGAATACTAAGAGAAATTTGATGCTTGATGATTGTTTTGAGATATGGAAGTAATAATATCAAAGTCATGCTAGTTGAATAGTTGTGAAATTGAGAAATGCTTGTGTTGAAGTTTTCAAGTCCTATAACATGCACGTATGCTAAACGTTATGTAACAAACTTGAAACATGAGGTGTTATTTGATTGTCCTCCTTATGAGTGGCGGTCGGGGACGAGCGATGGTCTTTTCCTACCAATCTACCCCCTAGGAGCATGCACGTAGTGCCGAGGTTTTTGATGACTTGTAGATTTTTGCAATAAGTATGTGAGTTCTTTATGACTAATGTTGAGTCCATGGATTATACGCACTCTCACCATTACATCCTTGCTAGCCTCTTCGGTACCATGCATTGCCCTTTCTCACAATGAGAGTTGGCGCAAACTTCGCTAGTTCATCCAAACCCCGTGATATGATACGCTCTTTCACACATAAACCTCCTTATATCTTCCTCAAAACAGCTACCATGCCTACCTATTATGGCATTTCCATAGCCATTCCGAGATATATTGCCATGCAACTTTCCACCATTCCGTTTATCATGACACATTCATTATTGTCATATTGCTTAGCATGATCATGTAGTTGACATAGTATTTGTGGCAAATCCACCGTTCATAATTCTCTCATACATGTCACTCTTGGTCCATTGCATATCACGGTACACTGTCGGAGGCATTCATATAGGGTCATCTTTTGTTCTAGTATCGAGTTGTAATCATTGAGTTGTAAATAAATAGAAGTGTGATGATCATCATTTTCTAGAGCATTGTCCCAAGTGAGGAATTATAAAAAAGGGAGAAAGGCCATAAAAAAAGAAGAAGAGAAGGCCCAAAAAAATGAGAGAAAAAGAGAGACGGGATAATGTTACTATCCTTTGCCACACTTGTGCTTCAAAGTAGCACCATAATCTTCATGATAGAGAGTCTCTTGTTTTGTCACTTTCATAATACTAGTGGAAATTTTCATTATAGAACTTGGCTTGTATATTCCAACAATGGGCCTCCTCAAGTGCCCTAGGTCTTCGTGAGCAAGCAAGTTGAATGCACACCCACTTAGTTTCTTTTGTTGAGCTTTCATACATTTATAGCTCCAGTGCATCCGTTGCATGACAATCCCTACTCCTTGCATTAACATCAATTGGTGGGCATCTCCATAGCCCATTGATTAGCCTCGTTGATGTGAGACTTTCTCCTTTTTTGTCTTCTCCACATAACCCCCCTCATTATATTCTATTCCACCCATAGTGCTATGTCCATGGCTCGCGCTCATATATTGCGTGAAAGTTTATAGGTTTGAGATTACTAAAGTATGAAACAATTGCTTGGCTTATCACCGGGGTTGTGCATGATGAGAGCATTCTTGTGTGACGAAAATGGAGCATGACTAAACTTTATGATTTTTTAGGGATGCACTTTCTTTGGCCATGTTATTTTGAGAAGACATAATTGCTTAGTTAGTATGCTTGAAGTATTATTATTTTTATGTCAATATGAACTTTTGTCTTGAATCTTTCGGATTTGAATATTCATACCAAAATTAAGAAGAATTACATTAAAATTATGCCAAGTAGCACTCCGCATCAAAAATTCTGTTTTTATCATTTACCTACTCTAGGACGAGCAGGAATTAAGCTTGGGGATGCTCGATACGTCTCCAACGTATCTATAATTTTTGATTGCTCCATGCTATATTATCTACTATTTTGGACATTATTGGGCTTTATTATTCACTTTTATATTATTTTTGGGAATAAGCTATTAACCGGAGGCCCAGTCTAGAATTGCTGTTTTTTGCCTGTTTTAGGGTTTCGAAGAAAAGGAATATCAAACAGAGTCCAAACGGAATGAAACCTTTGGGAACGTGATTTTATCAACGAATAAGACCCAGGAGACTTGGACCCTACGTCAAGACACAAAAGAGGAAGCCACGAGGTAGGGGGCGCGCCTACCCCCCCAGGCGCGCCCTCCACCCTCGTGGGCCCCCTGTTGCTCCATCGACGTACTCCTTCCTCCTATATATACCTACGTACCCCCAAACGATCAGATACGGAGCCAAAAACCTAATTCCACCACCGCAACTTTCTGTATTCACGAGATCCCATCTTGGGGCCTGTTCCGGAGCTCCGCCGGAGGGGGCATCGATCACGGAGGGCTTCTACATCAACACCATAGCCCCTCCGATGAAGTGTGAGTAGTTTACCTCAGACCTACGGGTCCATAGTTATTAGCTAGATGGCTTCTTCCCTCTTTTTGGATCTCAATACAATGTTCTCCCCCTCTCTTGTGGAGAACTATTCGATGTAATCTTGTTTTTGCGGTGTGTTTGTTGAGACCGATGAATTGTGGGTTCATGATCAAGTCTACCTATGAACAATATTTGAATCTTCTCTGAATTCTTTTATGTATGATCGGTTATCTTTGCAAGTCTCTTTGAATTATCAGTTTGGTTTGGCCTACTAGATTGATCTTTCTTGCAATGGGAGAAGTGCTTAGCTTTGGGTTCAATCTTGCGGTGTCCTTTCCCAGTGACAGTAGGGGCAGCAAGGCACGTATTGTATTGTTGCCATTGAAGATAACAAGATGGGGTTTTCATCATATTGCATGAGTTTATCCCTCTACATCATGTCATCTTGCTTAAGGCGTTACTCTATTTTTAACTTAATACTCTAGATGCATGCTGGATAGCGGTCGATGAGTGGAGTAATAGTAGTAGATGTAGGCAGGAGTCGGTCTACTTGTCTCGGACGTGATGCCTATATACATGATCATTCCTAGATATTCTCATAACTATGCTCAATTCTGTCAATTGCTCAACAGTAATTTGTTCACCCACCGTAGAATACTTATGCTCTCGAGAGAAGCCACTAGTGAAACCTATGGCCCCCGGGTCTATCTTTATCATATTAATCTCCTACTACTTAGTTATTTCCTTTTCTCTTTACTTTTCCTTTATTTTACTTTGCATCTTTATCACAAAAATATTATCTTATCATATTTATCAGGTCTCACTCTCGTAAGTGGCCGTGTAGGGATTGACAACCCCTATTCGCGTTGGTTGCAAGGATTTATTTGTTTTGTGCAGGTATGAGGGACTCGCGCGTAGCCTCCTACTGGATTGATACATTGGTTCTCAAAAACTGAGGGATATACTTACGCTACTTTGCTGCATCATCCCTTCCTCTTCGGGAAAAACCAACGCAGTGCTCAAGAGGTAGCAGGCGCTTGAGGCCGTTTTCTTCGGCTGCCAGGACGTCGGTCCATCTGTCAATGAGTAGGTCTTGATTGACTTGGAGCTATTGCTGCTTTTTCTTTAGGCTTCTTGTAGTAGCTATCAGCTGGCACTTAAAGCGCTCCTGCTCTAGGGGTGCCTTAGGCATGATGAATTCCGCGCTGCCGAGGCTCTCCTCATCCTCGGAGGGTGGACGATAACTATCGTCATCTGTGTCACTCGGCATGTCTTGTTTATTAGGGTTAGCTTGCTCATTATCCTATTCCTCCTGTTCGGATGCTGCTTCAACAGGGTCTTCGTTGTTTTCGGCGTCGTCCAGAGTGCTATTTTCTTCGGTGCTAGTGTTGCCATCTTTTGAGCAGCGTGGCTTAGAGCAGCGTTTAGGGCGCTGGTGCTTGGACTGTGTCTCAGAAGGTTTATTCACACCTGGTTCTTCTTTGTCATCGCCTCTAGATTCTTTAGGTGTATCAACCATGTACACATCGTATGAAGAGGTGACCGTCCAACGTCCCGTGAACTGCGGGTCTTGGCCTTGCTCCTTGTCAGCATCGTCGTCCATGCCGTCGATGTCTTCGGAGTCATATCCAGTACGTCGGTTAAGTCCTCGATGGTAGCTATGAAGTGGGTGGTGGGTGGGAAGCAAAATTCTCCGTCGTCAGCCCCTAGTTCGAGTTGGACATAGTTCGGCTGTGAGTCTCCCGTGAATGACAGGTTCTTTAAAGATTTTAGCACATTGTCCAAAGGTGAGTGCTAAAAAACGTCTGCGGCGCTGAATTCGAAGATCGATAACCGATCTAGCTCAGTGTCCGCGAGCGTACATGGTCCAGAACTTATAGCTGGAGATGAGTTCGGAGTTCCATTGGCGCAAATATTGCAAGGTGCCGGGTCCGTGTGCGGCTCCAACGCCGCGGACTCTGTGGCCTCGGATGGCACGATATGTTCCGGTTCTAAGGCCGTTGCAGCAACAAGGACCATCTCCTGGATATGATCCGATTTCAGATTTAAGTCATGTTCATCGGGGCGAGGGGCAGCGATCGCTGCGGTCTCAAATCCATTGAAGATCAAGTCTCCACGGATATCCGCGACGTAGTTCAAGCTTCCAAATCTGACATGGTGGCCAGGGGCGTAGCTATCGATCTGCTCCAGATGGCCAAGCGAGTTGGCCCATAGTACAAATCCGCCAAACACAAAAATCTGTCCAGGGAGGAAGGTTTCTCCTTGGACAGTGTCACTATAGACGATTGAAGGGGCCATCGAACCTTTCGTTGAAGGCACAGTGGAACTCTCAATGAAAGCACAAATGTCAGTGTAAAAACCGGCGGATCTCGGGTAGGGAGTCCCTAACTGTGCGTCTAGGATCGATGGTAACAGGAGACGGGGGACACAATGTTTACCCAGGTTCGGGCCCTCTCTATGGAGGTAATACCCTACATCCTGCTTGATTGATCTTGATGAATATGGGTGTTACAAGAGTTGATCTACCACGAGATCGTAATGGCTAAACCCTAAAAGCCTAGCCTGTATGACTACGGTAATAAGTATATGGACTAACCCCTCCAGTTTATATAGACACCGGGGGGATCTAGGGTTTACAGTAGAGTCGGTTACATAAGAAGGAATCTTCATAATCGGTTGACAAGCTTGCCTTCCACACCAAGGAGAGTTCAATCCGGACACAGGTACAATCTTCGGCCTACATGTCTTGACAGCCCATCAGTCCGGCCCAAGGATAACAGGCCGGACGCCCGAGGACCCCTTAGTCCAGGACTCCCTCAATCCCCTCTCTATGTGTTGTCGTGGGTGTGCTTGTTGTGTTGTGGGGCGTGATCAAAAGGTTGAAGAGACTAAGGTCATAATGGCCGCGGGAATTAAAGGGGAAGACAGACGACCAGGAATATCGGCAGGCCCTGATGGTAGTTCTAATTTGCAGCGTGTAACTCCATCGTGCCGCACGTAACTGCATCGCGTGGCAACGCGCGTGGCGCAAACGCATGCATATGGGCCCCCCGATGTGACCATGCGCACGCCCAACCGCTGGTAGAGCGCGCGTGGAGGAACGCAAGCAGAGCACTCCGCGGTCACCTCAATGGCGATCAACCATCTCTATCTCTACTCTTATAAAAGACCGAGTTGGTGATGATGGTGTGCCCGCCATCGTGTAATATAGACCGTCCGATCTATATCTGATGGTTAGAAAGGAAATTATGACAATTTTACAAAAAGATACCCGCACCTCTCTCCACACTTGCAGATAAGGACTTCTCTCATTCATCCTTTTCTCTCACAAGATAAACTACTAATACAAATGTATCTTGATGCTTCGTGCAACGCACTGGCATCTTGCTAGCATATACATGCATATAGAAGTTGAACGCGCAAGGAAAAGCTGTCCACAAGCCGAGCGCGCTGACGGACGCGAGCAGAGCACGCCAACAGACACGACAGAGCGCGCCGCGGCGCCTAACGGCGAGCAGAGCTTGCCGAGGGACGCGAGCAGAGGACGGCATGGTGATACGTGGCAAATAAGACGAACTGTGCGAGCAGCGTCAGAGACATCAAGCACGAATCAGATTAGAGTTGTGTGTGCGATACGTGGCATACAGTTGATCCATCCGAGCTGTTTGTGATGGAATAAGCCGTGTGTGTTGCGGGCAAACACTTGCCGGTATATAACCTTAAATTTAACCAAAACAGTGTTAATGCATGTTACAAAAATTGTATAGCTGGAAACTATGTTCAAATATGACTCCAACGATATTATCTTTGGCGACATGCATTCGTATTTTATTAGTTAAATCCTACTTATAAACCAGGACGGAGCTATAGTAGGTAATTAAATCGCAAATGTTTTTTTGTTAAACGTGTCCTCTCGCACGTCTTGTCACCCCGCTGCCATAGATGGCTTGCAGCGCAAGCTTGCACAATGCACGGGGGTGTTCTTTTGGCCAAACGGTGGCGCCAATGAATCGTCGGTGAGCCTGTTCCCGCACAACCTCACAGGTTCCCGCGCAAGCTTCCCGCCCGACTCGGTGAAATCCCCCAAAATCACAATGCTTACCGGCCTGCTATAAAAAACCCCATGACCGGCGAGTCCTGCGTCGCATTTTCCCCTCCCTCCCTGTAGCTTCTCTCGTCTGCCTCTCCCGCAATCACCAATGGCACAGGTCTGTCATCATCGCTCAGCCACTCCGTCGTCATCAGAGGACATCTCCAGTTGGGAGGCTACACCGCGGCGGTGGCGCAGTCCCCGGTGTAGTGTAGTGCGCGTGGCGTCCCTGTCGGGTGTGCGCGGAACACCCACCACACGCTCCGCCGTCGCTACCCGTCGGCAGCTGTTGGACGCCGCCGTTGCCGCCACACCACCGTCGAAAGCCAGGGCCATCTCCCACTCTGCCGCCGCAGCCCGAAGGCGGGAGGTGGCCGTCGTGGCCGCCACCCCACTGCTGGCCACCGTGGCCATCACCCGCTCCATCACCATGGCCCGAAGGTGGGAGGTGGTGGTCATGGCCGCCACCCCATCGTCATCCGCCATGGCCGCCAGCCCACCGTCGACAGCCGGGATTATTGATAACCCACAAGTATAGGGGATCGCAACAGTTTTCGAGGGTAGAGTATTCAACCCAAATTTATTGATTCACACAAGGGGAGCCAAAGAATATTCTCAAGTATTAGCAGCTGAGTTGTCAATTCAACCACACCTGGAAACTTAATATCTGCAGCAAACTATTTAGTAGCAAAGTAATATGATAGTAGTGGTAGCGATATCAAAAAGGTAACGATAGCAAAAGTAATGTTTTTGGTATTTTGTAGTGATGATAGCAATAGCAACGGAAAAGTAAATAAGCGAAGAACAATATATGAAAAGCTCATAGGCAATGGATCGGTGATAGAGAATTATGCCGGATGCGGTTCATCATGTAACAGTCATAACCTAGGGTGACACAGAACTAGCTCCAATTCCTCAATGTAATGTAGGCATGTATTCCGAATATAGTCATACGTGCTTATGGAAAATAACTTGCATGACATCTTTTGTCCTACCCTCCCGTGGCAGCGGGGTCCTAGTGGAAACTAAGGGATATTAAGGCCTCCTTTTAATAGAGTACTGGACCAAAGCATTATACATAGTGAATACATGAACTCCTCAAACTACGGTCATCACCGGTAAGTATCCCGATTATTGTCACTTCGGGGTTAACGGATCATAACACATAATAGGTGACTATAGACTTGCAAGATAGGATCAAGAACTCTCATATATTGATGAAAACATAATAGGTTCAGATCTGAAATCATGGCACTCGGGCCATAGTGACAAGCATTAAACATAGAAAATTCATAGCAACATCAATCTCAGAACATAGTGGATACTAGGGATCAAACTCTAACAAAACTAACTCGATTACATGATAAATCTCATCCAACCCATCACCGTCCAGCAAGCCTACAATGGAATTACTCACGCACGGTGGTGAGCATCATGAAAGTGGTGATGGAGGATGGTTGATGATGACGATGGCGACAGATTCCCCTCTCCGGAGCCCCGAGCGGACTCCAGATCAGCCCTCCCGAGAGGTTTTAGGGCTTGGCGGCGGCTCCATATCGTAAAACACGATGAATGCTTCTCTCTGATTTTTTCTCCCCGAAAGCAAATATATAGAGTTGGAGTCGAGGTCGGAGGAGCTCCAGGGGCCCACGAGGTAGGGGGCGTGCCCCCACCCTCGTGGCTAGGGTGTGGTCTCCCTGGTCTTCATCCTTTGCAAGGATTTTTTTATTATTTCTGAAAAGATGTTCCGTGAAGTTTCAGATCATTTCGAGAACTTTTGTTTCTGCACATAAATAACACCATGGTAATTCTGCTGAAAACAGCGTCAGTCCGGGTTAGTTCCATTCAAATCATGCAAGTTAGAGTCCAAAACAAGGGCAAAAGTGTTTGGAAAAGTAGATACGACGGAGACGTATCAACTCCCCCAAGCTTAAACCTTTGCTTGTCCTCAAGCAATTCAGTTGACAAACTGAAAGTGATAAAGAAACACTTTTACAAACTCTGTTTGCTCTTGTTGTTGTAAAATATGTAAAGCCATCATTCAGATTTTCAGCAAAGATTATGAACTAACCATATTCACAATAACGCATAGGTCTCATGTTTACTCATATCAATGGCATAATCAACTAGCGAGCAATAATAATAAATCTCGGATGGCAACACTTTCTCAAAACAATCATAATATGATATAACAAGATGGTATCTCGCTAGCCCTTTCTGAGACCGCAAAACATAAATACAGAGCACCTTTAAAGATCAAGGACTGACTAGACATTGTAATTCATGGCAAAAGAGATCCAGTCAAGTCATACTCAATGTAAACTAACAGTAATGAATGCAAATGACAGCGGTGCTCTCCAACTGGTGCTTTTTAATAAGAGGATGATGACTCAACATGAAAGTAAATAGATAGGCCCTTTGCAGAGGGAAGCAGGGATTTGTAGAGGTGCCAGAGCTTGGTTTTGAAATAGAGGTGAATAATATTTTGAGTGGTATACTTTCATTGTCAACATAACAACCAAGAGATGGTGATATCTTCCATGCTACACACATTATAGGCGGTTCCCAAATAGAATGGTAAAGTTTATACTCCCCCTCCACCAACAAGCATCAATCCATGGCTCGCTCGAAACAACGAGTGCCTCCAACTAACAAGAGTCTCAGGGGGAGTTTTTTTGCAATTATTTTGATTTAGTTTGCATAAAGCATGGGACTGGGCATCCCGGTGACCAGCCACTTTCTCGTGAGTGAGGAGCGGAGTCCACTCCTCTTGAGAATAGCCCGCCTAACATGGAAGATACAAACATCCCTAGTTGATACATGAGCTATTCGAGCATACAAAACAGGAAATTTATTTGAAGGTTTAGAGTTTGGCACATACAAATTTACTTGGAACGGCAGGTAGATACCGTATATAGGTAGGTATGGTGGACTCATATGGAATAACTTTGGGGTTTATGGAGTTGGATGCACTAGCAGTATTCCCGCTTAGTACAGGTAAAGGCTAGCAAAAGACTGGAAAGCGACCAGCTAGAGAGCGACAACAGTCATGAACATGCATTAAAATTAATCAACACTGAATGCAAGCATGAGTAGGATATAATCCACCCTGAACATAAATATCGTGAAGGCTATGTTGATTTTGTTTCAACTACATGCGTGAACATGCGCCAAGTCAAGTCACTTAAATCATTCAGAGGAGGATACCACCCTATCATACCACATCACAACCATTTTAATAGCATGTTGGCACGCAAGGTAAACCATTATAAGCTCCTAGCTAATCAAGCATGGCACAAGAAACTATGATCTCTAGTTGTTATTGCAAACATGTTTATTCATAATAGGCTGAATCAGGGACGATGAACTAATCATATTTATAAAACAAGAGAGGTCGAGTTCATACCAGCTTTTCTCATCTCAGTCAGTCCATCATATATCATCATAATTGCCTTTCACTTGCACGACCGAACGATGTGGATAATAATAATAGTGCACGTGCATTGGACTAAGCTGGAATATGCAAGCATTCAATAAATAGGAGAAGACAAGGCAATATGGGCTCTTTTGTCAGATCAACAATAATGCATCTATGAGCTACTTCAACAATTTAATCATGGTCTTCTCCTATCGACCCCCAAAGAAAAGAAATAAAACTATTTACACGGGAAAGCTCCAAACAAGCAAAAGAAGAACATGAAATCTTTTTGTGTTTTATTTTTAATTACTACTACAAGCATGGAAAGTAAACTAATTAAAATCTACAACTAATTTTTTTGGTTTTTCTTAAGGTTTATTAAACACACAAGAAGAAAGCATAAAAAGGAAAATAAACTAGCATGGATGATACAATGAAAAAGTATGAGCACCGACATCTAGCAATGAGTGTGTGAACATGAATGTAATGTCGGTGGGAAATACGTACTCCCCCAAACTTAGGCTTTTGGCCTAAGTTGGTGTATGGCCACGGCTAGCCTGGCGGATATCGATTAGTTGTGGTTGTACTGAGATGCAGTGGCTATCGCCTCCTGAGCTGCAGCATGGCGACGAGCGGCCTCCGCCCTCCTCTCGTACTCATCTGCCTCCTCTCTAGTAATAACATATCTTCCTTTTGCCTGATAATCAAAGAAGGCAGGAGCAGGGAGAGTAATACGGACAGCACGACGTCTGTCGAAGATTAAGCGATACTGGAGAGGTGATTCATTTCTCTCAACAAACTGGTGGTGAACCATAGCATCATAATCTAAATAAGCAGGGGGCAACTCAATATCATCTTCACGTATGGCTATACCAAGAAAATTAGCTATGCGGTTTGCATAAATTCCACCAAAGAAATCTCCATTAAATCTATTAAGATGCAACCTACGTGCAACAATGGCTCCCAAATTATAAGATTTATCTCCTAACACAGCACTCCTAAGAATACCGAGGTCACATCTTTACCATTAATGCATCTACCTATGAAGAGAGCAAAATAATGTATAACAGGAAAGTGAATGCTCCCTATGGTAGCCTGTGTTATATCTCTAGATTCTCCCACAGTTATACTAGCAAGAAAATCTCTAAATTCAGATTTGCGAGGTTCCCTGACACTACCCCGTTGTGGAAGTTTGCAAGCAGTGGTAAAATCCTCTAAGTCCATAGTGTAAGAATTTTCATAAAGATCAAGCAGGATTGTTGGAGAATTACGTGAAGATGAAAATTCAAACCTCCTCACAAAGGAACTAGTGAGATAGTGATACTGGCTGCACTTTTCTTCCTCGAAGCTCACAAGATCAGCGTTACGCAAATATGCGTTAAATTCTTCCTTAATTCCTGCTCCGCCCATAAAGTTTTCTGAAGGCCATTCACAAGGACGCACTGGAGAGTCTCTTGATGGTTCTTCATCAGCATCACGCATTGCAAGCCTGGGTCCTTGCTTCCTTGAAGAACCACCTTGGTACATTTTCCTAAGCATATTTCTTCCTCTGAAAAATTTCTGAAATTTTTAGTAACTTCAAAATAAAAGTAAACCAAACTCAACAAAATTGATAGCAACTACTCCTACAAGTGCATAGAGCATATATCATGCATTAGAACTACTTGGAACCATATAAATTTGACATGCAAGCTCAAGAACATGGTCACCTAAGCAGCAAAAATATGCAATGAATAAAGCACTAGAACAAAAACTAATTGGACCAATGGAGGAGCCACATACTAAGGAACAATCTCCCCAAGCAGTTTTGTGAGAGGTTCTTTGAGCAAGGAGATCGAAAATCGCAGCAAAATGAGCTATAACTCGTGCTTGAGCTGTATATTCATGTTTGTGGGAGGAAGAAGAAGTGTGTGGGTGCAGGAATAAGTGGAGGAGGGCCACCGTGGGCCCACGAGGCAGGGGGCGCGCCCTCCACCCTCGTGGCCAGGTGGATGCCCCCCGTGCTGTGTTCTTGGTGCCAAATATTCTCAAATATTCCAGAAAAAATCACATTTAAATTTTAGGGCATTTGGAGAACTTTTATTTTCGAGGTATTTCTATATTGCACGGATAAAGATAACCGACGGAAAATACTCATTTTTATTTTATTGAATATAAATAACAGAAAGTAAAAGGAGGGTACAGAGAGTTGTGTTTTCTAAATTCATCCATCTCATGATCATCAAAAGGAATCCACTAACAAGGTTGATCAAGTCTTGTTAACGAACTCATTCCGAATAACATGGAACTGGAGAAATTTTGAATAACACTATGTTACCTCAACGAGGATATGCACATCCCCAATAATAAGAATATCATATTTCTTCTTGACAGTAGGAAGAGGAATTTCAAAACCTCCAAATATAATCGATGAAAATTTTCCAATAGAGTTGATACTATGAACTTGAGGTTGTTTCCTGGGAAAGTGTACGGTATGCTCATTACCATTAACATGAAAAGTTGCATTGCCTTTAGTGCAATCAATAACAACCCTTGCAGTATTCAAAAAGGGTCTTCCAAGAATAATGGACATACTATCGTCCTCGGGAATATCAAGAATAACAAAGTCCGTTAAAATAGTAATGTTTGCAACTACAACAGGCACATCCTCACAAATTCCGACATGTATAGCAGTTGATTTATCAGCCATTTGCAAAGATATTTCAGTAGGTGTCAACTTATTCAAATCAAGTCTACGATATAAAGAGAGAGGCATAACACTAACACCGGCTCCAAGATCACATAAAGCAGTTTTAACATAATTTCTTTTAATGGAGCATGGTATAGTGGGTACTCCTGGATCTCCTAGTTTCTTAGGTATTCCACCTTTAAAAGTATAATTAGCAAGCATGGTGGAAATTTCAGCTTCCGGTATCTTTCTCTTATTTGTAACAATTTCTTTCATATACTTAGCATAAGGATTCATTTTAAGCATATCAGTTAATCACATACGCAAAAATATAGGTCTAATCATTTCAGCAAAGCGCTCAAAATCCTCATCATCCTTTTTCTTGAATGGTTTGGGAGGAAAAGGCATGGGTTTCTGAACCCATGGTTCTCTTTCTTTACCATGTTTCCTAGCAACAAAGTCTTTCTTATCATAACATTGATTCTTTTATTGTGGGTTATCAAGATCAACAGCAGGTTCAATTTATATATCATTATCATTACTAGGGTGAGCATCATCATGAACATTATCACTAGTTTCAGGTTCATTACCAGATTGTGTTTCAGCATCAGAAATAGAAATACCATTTGGATTCTCAGGTGGTTGAGCAATAGGTTCACTAGAAGCATCCAAAGTCCTATGATTTTTCTTTTTCTTCCTTTTAGAAGGACTAGGTGCATCTATATCATTTCTCTGAGAATCTTGCTCAATTCTCTTAGGATGGCCTTCAGGATACAGAGGTTCCTGAGTCATTCTACCAATTCTAGTAGCCACTCTAAAAGCATAATCATTATTCTTACTATTCAATTCATTGAGCAAATCATTTTGGGCTTTAAGTACTTGTTCTACTTGAGTGGTAACCATAGAAGCATGTTTACTAATAAGTTTAAGTTCACCTTTAACATTAGCCATATAATCACCCAAGTGTTCAAGCATATTTGAATTGTATTTCAATTGTCTACCAAAATAAGCACTCAAGTCTTCTTGCTTAACCATAAATTTATCAAACTCATCTAAGCATGGGCTAGCAAACTTAGTAAATGGGATTTCAGCTTTATCATATCTATAGACAGAATTTACCTTTACTACCTGTGTCGGGTTATCAAGACCATGAGTTTCTTCAATAGGTAATGGATTAAGATCATATGTTTCTTCAACAGGCGGTAAATTAAGACCGTGTATTTCTTCAATAGGAGGTAAATTCTTAACATCTTCGGCTTTAATACCTTTTTCTTTCATAGATTTCTTTGCCTCTTGCATAACTTCAGGACTGAGAAATAGAACACCTCTCTTCTTCGGAGTTGGTTTAGGAATAGGCTCAGGAAGTGTCCAATTATTTTCATTTGTCAACATATTATTCAATAGAATTTCAGCTTCATCCGGTGTTCTTTCCCGGAAAACAGAACCAACACAACTATCGAGGTAATCTATGGAAGCATCGGTTAGTCCATTATAAAAGATATCAAGTATTTCATTTTTCTTAAGAGGATGATCAGGTAAAGCATTAAGTAACTTGAGAAGCCTCCCCCAAGCTTGTGGGAGACTCTCTTCTTCAATTTGCACAAAATTATATATATATATATATAGTATATATATATATATATATATATATATATATATATATAGAGAGAGAGAGAGAGAGAGAGAGAGAGAGAGACCTTAAGGCAGCTTGTTTCTTATGAGCAGGGAAATATTTAGCAGAGAAGTAATAAATCATATCCTGGGGACTACGCACACAACTAGGATCAAGAGAATTAAACCATATCTTAGCATCACCCTTTAATGAGAACGGAAATGTTTTAAGGATATAAAAGTAATGAGTTCTCTCGTCATTAGTGAACAGGGTGGTGATACGGCTCCAACGTATCTATAATTTTTGATTGCTCCATGCTATATTATCTACTGTTTTGGACATTATTAGGCTTTATTATCCACTTCTATATTATTTTTGGGACAAACCTGTTAACCAGAGGCCCAACCCAGAATTGCTGTTTTTTTGCCTATTTTAGGGTTTCGAAGAAAAGGAATATCAAACGGAGTCCAAACGGAATGAAACCTTCGGGAACGTGATTTTCTCAACGAACAAGACCCATGAGACTTGGACCCTACATCAAGACACAAAATAGGAGGCCACGAGGTAGGGGGGCACGCCTACCCCCCCAGGCGCGCCCTCCACCCTCGTGGGCCCCCTGTTGTTCCACCGACGTACTCCTTCCTCCTATATATACCTATGTACCCCCAAACAATCAGATACGGAGCCAAAACCCTAATTCCACCGCCGTAGCTTTCTGTATCCATGAGATCCCATCTTGGGGCCTGTTCCGGAGCTCCGCTGGAGGGGGCATCGATCACGGAGGGCTTCTACATCATCACCATAGCCCCTCCGATGAAGTGTGAGTAGTTTACCTCAGACCTACGGGTCCATAGTTATTAGCTAGATGGCTTCTTCTCTCTTTTTAGATCTCAATACAATGTTCTCCCCCTCTCTTGTGGAGAACTATTCGATGTGATCTTCTTTTTGTGGTGTGTTTGTTGAGATCGATGAATTGTGGGTTTATGATCAAGTCTATCTATGAACAATATTTGAATCTTCTCTGAATTCTTTTATGTATGATTGGTTATCTTTGCAAGTCTCTTCGAATTATCAGTTTGGTTTGGCCTAATAGATTGATCTTTCTTGCAATGGGAGAAGTGCTTAGCTTTGGGTTCAATCTTGCGGTGTCCTTTTGCAGTGACAGTAGGGGCAGCAAGGCACGTATTGTATTGTTGCCATCGAGGATAACAAGATGGGGTTTTCATCATATTGCATGAGTTTATCCCTCTACATCATGTCATCTTGCTTAAGGCGTTACTCTGTTTTCATAACTTAATACTCTAGATGCATGCTGGATAGCGGTCGATGAGTGGAGTAATAGTAGTAGATGTAGGCAGGAGTCGGTCTACTTGTCTCGGACGTGATGCCTATATATATGATCATACCTAGATATTCTTATAACTATACTCAATTATGTCAATTGCTCAACAGTAATTCGTTCACCCATCGTAGAATACTTATGCTCTTGAGAGAAGTCACCAGTGAAACCTATGGCCCCCGGGTCTATCTTCATCATATTAATCTTCTAATACTTAAGCTATTTCCTTTGCTTTTACTTTGATTTTATTTTACTTTGCATCTTTATAATAAAAATACCAAAAATATTATCTTATCATATCAATCAGATCTCACTCTCGTAAGTGGCCGTGTAGGGATTGACAACCCCTTATCTCATTGGTTGCGAGGATTTATTTGTTTTGGGAAGGTACGAGGGACTCGCGCGTAGCCTCCTACTATATTGATACCTTGGTTCTCAAAAACTGAGCGAAATACTTATGCTACTTTACTGCATGATCCCTTCCTCTTCGGGGAAAACCAACGCAGTGCTCAAGAGGTAGCAAGAAGGATTTCTGGCGCCGTTGCCGGGGACGTTCGCGCAAGTCAAGATTTGACTCCCGACAACGAGCCATTTCTGGCGCCGTTGCCGAGGAGTCTATGCAAAAGTCAACATACCAAGTACCCATCACAATCCTTATCTCCCGCATTACATTATTTGCCATTTGCCTCTCGTTTTCCTCTCCCCGACTTCACCCTTGCTCTTTTATTCGCCCTCTCTCTCTATCCTCCCTCTCTTTCTCTATTTGCCTCTTTTCCGTTTGCTTGTCATTATGGCTAGTCCCTTATCTTCTTTGTTGTATCCCGAGAATGAGGTTCTAAATTTTAAGCAAAGGGAGGGAGAAAATCTAAAATACGCTTGGTATAGAATTTGCAATGCTCAAAATAGATCTACCAGGAAGCAATCTACTTCCATTCTTCTTCGCAATTTTTATGTAGGCGTTGCTCCTTCGTATAGATATGTCCTTGATACCATTACCGGAGGGAATTTCTTGGGTAGCCACACTTTTGATTCTTATAATGCTATGATAGATTTATTTGGCTCACCACCTCTTTTGGTTAATGGAACTGTATTAACTTTGGAGCATGTAATGCAAAGGATCGAAATTATTGAAAATAAGGTTGCTACCGTAGAGTCAATCGAAAATTTGGATAAAAAGATCCACAACCGAATCTCTCAATATGGATCTAAAGTAGGAGTCACTTTGAAAAATATTAAAGAGAAGGAACCCATAGTTAATGAGAAAATAAATCATGATTCCATTAGAATCAATAAACTTGAAGGTATAATCACCAATTTGGGAACCACTTTTTCTTCCGTAAATAATACTCCAAGTCCTCCTACTAAAATTGCCAAGCTTATGTATGTTCCTAAAAATAAGGGTGAATCCTCTAGTAAGGAAACCGCGGATCTAAAATCTATAAGTATTCATCCCAATCTTTTTATCATCAAGGAGCCATTTGTTACAAATGAATATTTCAATCTTGTGCCTAAAAGTTTGCTAATCAATAAAAAGAAATAAATTCCTAAAAATGGTAGATGCCTCATTGAAGAATTGCCTACCAAAGATGGCAATACCTAGATCTATCCTTGCTTTTTATGCCTAGCTAGGGGCGTTAAACGATAGCGCTTGTTGGGAGGCAACCCAATTTTATTTTTATTCCTTGCTTTTTGCTCCTGTTTAGTAATAAATAATTTATTTAGCCTCTGTTTAGGTTGTGTTTTTTGTGTTTAATTAGTGTTTGTGCCAAGTAGAACCGTTGGGACGACTTGGGGAAATTCTTGTTAATCTTGCTGTAAAAAACAGAAACTTTAGCGCTCACGAGAACTGCTGCCATTTTTATTTGGAAAGTTCTATTTAGTTAATTATTTTTGCAGATGATTAATAGATAAATTCCTCACGTCCAGAAATTTATTTTAGAAATTTTGGGGTTCCAGATCTTGCGCTAGCTACAGATTACTACAGACTGTTCTGTTTTTGACAGATTCTGTTGTTCATGTGTTGTTTGCTTATTTTGATGAATCTATGGCTAGTAAAATAGTTTATAAACCATAGAGAAGTTGTAATACAGTAGGTTTAACACCAATATAAATAAAGAATGAGTTAATTACAGTACCTTGAAGTGGTCTTTTGTTTTCTTTCGCTAACGGAGCTCACGAGATTTTCTACTTTAAGTTTTGTGTTGTGAAGTTTTCAAGTTTTGGGTAAAGTTTTGATGGATTATGGAACAAGGAGTTGCAAGAGCCTAAGCTTGAGGATGACCATGGCACCCCCAAGATAATCTAAGGACACCTAAAAGCCAAATCTTGGGGATGCCCCGGAAGGCATCCCCTCTTTCGTCTACTTCTATCGGCAACTTTACTTGGAGCTATATTTTTATTCACCACATGATATGTGTTTTGCTTGGAGCGTCTTGTATTATTTGAGTCTTTATTTGTTAGTTTACCACAATCATCCTTGCTGTACACACCTTTTGAGAGAGCCATACATGATTTGGAATTTTTTAGAATACTCTATGTTCTTTGCTTATATCTTTTGAGTTATATAGTTTTGCTCTAGTACTTCACTTATATCTTTTAGAGCATGGTGGTGGATTCGTTTTATAGAAACTATTGATCTCTCATGCTTCACTTAGATTATTTTGAGAGTCTTAAATAGCATGGTAATTTGCTTAAATAATCCTAAAATGCTTGGTATTCAAGAATAATAAAACTTTCTTATGAGTGTGTTGAATACTATGAAAAGTTTGATGCTTGATAATTGTTTTGAGATATGAAGATGGTGATATTAAAGCTGTGCTAGTTGAGTAGTTGTGAATTTGAGAAGTACTTGTGTTAAAGTTTGTGATTCCCGTAGCATGCACGTATGGTGAACCGTTATGTGATGAAGTCGGAGCATGATTTATTTATTGATTGTCTTCCTTATGAGTGGCGGTCGGGGACAAGCGATGGTCTTTTCCTACCAATCTATCCCCCTAGGAGCATGTGCGTAATAATTTTCTTTGATAACTTGTAGATTTTTGCAATAAGTATATGAGTTCTTTATGACTAATGTTGAGTCCATGGATTATACGCACTCTCACCCTTCCACCATTGCTAGCCTCTCTAATACCGCGCACCTTTCGCCGGTATCATACACCCACCATATACCTTCCTCAAAACAGCCACCATACCTACCTATTATGGCATTTCCATAGCCATTCCAAGATATATTGCCATGCAACTTTCCACCGTTACGTTTATTATGACACACTCCATCATTGTCATATAGCTTAGTATGATCATGTAGTTGACATTGTATATGTGGCAAAGCCACCGTTCATAATTCTTTCATACATGTCACTCATGAGTCATTGCATATCCCGGTACACCGCCGGAGGCATTCATATAGAGTCATATTTTGTTCTAAGTACCGAGTTGTAATTGTTGAGTTGTAAGAAAATAAAAGTGTGATGATCATCATTATTAGAGCATTGTCCCAGTGAGGAAAGGATGATGGAGACTATGATTCCCCCACAAGTCGGGATGAGATTCCGGACGAAAAAAAAGAAAGAGGCCATAAAAAAAGAGAAAAGGCCCAAAAAAATAAGAGAAAAAGAGAGAAGGGACAATGCTACTATCCTTTTACCACACTTGTGCTTCAAAGTAGCACCATGATATTCATAGTAGAGAGTCTCCTATTTCGTCACTTTCATATACAAGTGGAAATTTTTCATTATAGAACTTGGCTTGTATATTCCAATGATGGGCTTCCTCAAATTGCCCTAGGTCTTCGTGAGCAAGCAAGTTGGATGCACACCCACTTAGTTTCTTTTGTTGAGCTTTCATATACTTATAGCTCTAGTGCATCCGTTGCAAGGCAATCCCTACTCACTCACATTGATATCTATTGATGGGCATCTCCATATCCTGTTGATACGCCTAGTTGATGTGAGACTATCTTCCCCCTTTTTTGTCTTCTCTACAACCACCATTCTATTCCACCTATAGTACTATATCCATGGCTCACGCTCATGTATTGCGTGAAGATTGAAAAAGTTTTGAGAATGTCAAAAGTATGAAACAATTGCTTGGCTTGTCATCGGGGTTGTGCATGATTTAAATACTTTGTGTGGTGAAGATAGAGCATAGCCAGACTATATGATTTTGTAGGCATAACTTTCTTTGGCCATGTTATTTTGAGAAGACATAATTGCTTTGTTAGTATGCTTGAAGTATTATTACTTTTATGTCAATATGAACTTTTATCTTGAATCTTTCGGACCTGAATATTCATACCACAATTAAGAATAATTACATTAAAATTATGCCAAGTAGCACTCCGCATCAAAAATTCTGTTTTTACCATTTACCCTGGTTCTCAAAAACTGAGGGAAATACTTACGCTACTTTGCTGCATCATCCCTTCCTCTTCGGGGAAAACCAATGCAGTGCTCAAGAGGTAGCAGGTGGCTATATCATTTAATTTAGTAAGATGTGCCACAACAGTTTCATATTCATAGCCATGAGAAGGATCAGATTCAACCAAAGTAATTATATCAGGATCAACAGAGAATTCATAATCCTTATCGGTAACACACATAGGTGAAGTAGAAAAAGCAGGGCCAGGTTTCATTCTAGTATTAAGAGATTGCTGCTTACATTTAGCTAATAACCTCTTGAGTTCGTATCTATCTTTGCAAGCTAAAATAGCTAGAGCAGCTTCTTTTTCAAAAACATAACCCTCAGGAATAACAGGTGATTCAATTTCATTAGAGGGAGAGTCTTCATCATCACTTTCATCAATATTATCAGATTCAATATTTTCATTCTCTCTAACCCTAGCAAGTTGTTCATCAAGACATTCACCAAGTGGCACAATAGTATCAAGCATAGAAGTAGTTTCATCATAAGTATCATGCATAGAAGAAGTGGCATCATCAATAACATATGACATATCAGAACGAATAGCAGAAGCAGGTTTAGGTGTCGCAAGCTTACTCAAAACAGAAGGTGAATCAAGTGCAGAGCTAGATGGCAGTTCCTTATCTCCCCTCATAGTTGAGGGATAAATCTTGGTTTTTGGATCTCTCAAGTTCTTCATAATGATAAGCAGATATAAATCCCAAGTGACTCAAAGAATAGAGCTATGATCCCCGACAATGGCGCCAGAAAATAGTCTTGATAACCCACAAGTATAGGGGATCGCAACAGTTTTCGAGGGTAGAGTATTCAACCCAAATTTATTGATTCGACACAAGGGGAGCCAAAGAATATTCTCAAGTATTAGCATCTGAGTTGTCAATTCAACCACACCTGGAAACTTAATATCTGCAGCAAAGTATTTAGTAGCAAAGTAATATGATAGTAGTGGTAGCGATAGCAAAAAGGTAACGATAGCAAAAGTAATGTTTTTGGTATTTTGTAGTGATGATAGCAATAACAATAGAAAAGTAAATAAGCGAAGAACAATATATGGAAAGCTCATAGGCAATGGATCGGTGATAGATAATTATGCCGGATGCGGTTCATCATGTAACAGTCATAACGTAGGGTGACACAGAACTAGCTCCAATTCATCAATGTAATGTAGGCATGTATTCCGAATATAGTCATACGTGCTTATGGAAAAGAACTTGCATGCCATCCTTTGTCCTACCCTCCCGTGGCAGCGGGGTCCTAGTGGAAACTGAGGGAGTCCTGGATTAGGGGGTCTCCGGATAGCCAGACTATATCCTTTGGCCAGACCGTTGGACTATGAAGATACAAGATTGAAGACTTCGTCCCGTGTCCGGATGGGACTTTCCTTGGCGTGGAAGGCAAGCTTGGCAATACGGATATGTAGATATCCTCCCTTGTAACCGACTCTGTGTAACCCTAGCCCCCTCCGGTGTCTATATAAACCAAAGGGGTTACTCCGTAGGACAACAACAATCATACCAAAGGCTAGCTTCTAGGGTTTAGCCTCTACGATCTCGTGGTAGATCAACTCTTGTAATACTCATATCATCAAGATCAATGAAGCAGGACGTAGGGTATTACCTCCATCGAGAGGGCCCGAACCTGGGTAAACATCGTGTCCCCTGTCTCCTATTACCATCCGCCTTAGACGCACAGTTCGGGACCCCCTACCCGAGATCCGCCGGTCTTGACACTGACATTGGTGCTTTCATTGAGAGTTCCACTGTGCTGTCACCATA
The DNA here is from genome assembly GCF_002162155.2 of Triticum dicoccoides. Lineage (NCBI taxonomy): Eukaryota > Viridiplantae > Streptophyta > Magnoliopsida > Poales > Poaceae > Triticum > Triticum dicoccoides. The sequence continues at coordinate 97,346,014 of NC_041384.1, forward strand.
AGGCTCGATGGCCCCTTCGATCATCGATGACGATGCGGTCCAGGGTGAGGTTTTCCTCCCCAGACAGATCTTCGTATTCGGCGGCTTCACACTGCGGGCCAATTCGCTTGGCCATCTGGAGCAGATTGAGAGCTACGCCCCTGGCCATCAGGTCAGGTTTGGAAACTTAAACTACACTGCCGACATCCGTGGAGACTTGATCTTCGACGGATTCGAGCCCATGTTAGGTGCGCCGCACAATCACGACGAGCATGATGTAACTCTGCCGTCGGACAATGTTCGAGAGATCGCATCTGCAACTACTCTGGCCTTCAATCTGGAGCAAATTGCGCCATCCGAGGGAGGAGGGATAGACCCCGCCATGGAGGCCGCACTCTCAGTGGCGATGGAGCCGGATATTGACTTCACCCCTTACGAGAGCCGTGTCGCCGAACCACTGGATTAGTCTCCGGCCACGGACTCCGAGCTGCCTGCATCCGTGCCTATCGAATCCGACTGGGCGCCGATCATGGAGTTCACCTCCGCCGATATCTTTCAGCACTCGCCTTTCGGAGATGTGCTAAATTCATTAAGGTCTCTCTCCTTGTCAGGAGAACCTTGGCCGAACTATGTCCGGCTAGAATGGGATGCGGATGACGAAGAAATTCGCTGCCCACCCACCACCCACTTAGTAGCCACTGTCGACGATTTAACCGACATGCTCGAATTCGACTTCGAAGACATCGACGGTATGGACGACGATGCAGGAGATGAACAGGAACCACCGCCCACAGGGCGCTGGACCACCACCTCATCATATGATATATACATGGTGGACACCCCCAAATAAGGCAATGGCGATGAGACATCGGAGGATGACCCCTCCAAGAAGCAACCCAAGCGCCGACGTCAGCGGCGCCGCTCTAAGTCCCGCCATAGCAAAAGTAGTGATACCGGCACAAGAGAAAATAACACTCCGGATAGTGCCGAAGACAACCACAATCCTCTCCAGCACGATGTAAAGCGGGAGGGTGAACAAGCTAGCCCTCCAGAGCAGGCAACAGATGGAGAATCGTAGGAGGACAATTACATGCCTCTCTCCGAAGACGAGGTGAGCCTCAGCGATGAAGAATTTATCGTGCCCGAGGATCCCGTTGAGCAGGAGCGCTTCAAGCGCCGGCTTATGGCCACAACAAATAGCCTGAAGAAAAAACAACAACAGCTTCAAGCTGATCAAGACTTGCTAGCAGACAGATGGACCGAAGTCCTTGCGACCGAGGAATACGAACTCGAGCGCCCCTCCAAGAGTTACCCAAAGCGCAGGTTGCTACCTCACCTCGAGGAGGAAGCATTGAAACCTCCATCACCAGTGTACGATGCGGCTGACCGGCCACCGCGTGGCCCAGCCAGAGAGGCGTTTCAGCCTGAAGTTCAACCTGCACCCCGCCGCCACTCAATCAAAAATACCAAGGCCTGGGGCAACACATGGGACCTGCGAGACGTATTGGACAGCAGGGCAAAACATGCAAGGTCAATATACGGGTCACGGGGGCGCGCCAACGCGGGACGATGACCGTCGCGTCGGATACACTAAAAGTAAATCCGGACGGGCCGAATACAGCAGACAAGACTCATATGAACTGCGTCGTGATATAGACCGGCACAGAGGCGCCACACCCCCCCTATGCTTCAGTGATGAAGTCATGGATCACGAATTCCCTGAGGGTTTTAAACCTGTAAATATCGAACCGTATGATGGTACAACAGATCCCGCTGTATGGATTGAGGATTTCCTCCTTCACATCCACATGGCTCGCGGTGATGATCTGCATGCCATCAAGTACCTCCCACTAAAACTCAAAGGACCAGCTCGGCACTGGCTGAATAGCTTGCCAGCAGACTCCGTCGGCAGTTGGGAGGATTTGGAAGATGCATTCCTTGACAACTTCCAGGGCACTTATGTGCGACCACCGGATGCTGATGACTTGAGCCATATAACTCAGCAGCCAGGGGAATCGGCCAGGCAATTCTGGACACGGTTCCTAACTAAGAAAAACCAAATTGTCGACTGTCCGGATGCAGAGGCCTTAGCGGCATTCAAGCATAACATCCATGACGAGTGGCTTCCCAGCACCTCGGCCAGGAGAAGCCGGAGTCTGTGGCAGCCCTCACGACACTCATGACCCGCTTTTGTGCGGGCGAGGATAGCTGGTTGGCTCGCAGCAACAACACATCAAGGAATCCGGGCACTCCGGATACCAAAGATGCCAACGGCAGACCACGTCGTAACAGACAAAAGCGCCGCAACAACGGCGATAACACCGATGATACGGCAGTCAATGTCGGATTCAGAGGCTCTAGATCCGGTCAGCGGAAAAAGACATTCAAAAGAAGTACTCTGGGCCCGTCCAGTTTGGATTGCATACTTGATCGCTCATGTCAAATCCACGGCACCCCCGGTAAGCCAGCCAATCACACCAACAGAGAATGCTCGGTGTTCAAGCAGGCTGGCAAGTTAAATGCCAAAAACAAGGACAAGGGGCTGCATAGTGATGACGAGAAGGAGCCCCGGCCGCTGAACACGGGAGGACAAAAGAGGTTCCCCCCACAAATTAAGACGGTGAACATGATATACGCAACCCACATTCCCAAGAGGGAATGGTAGCGTGCACTAAGGGACGTCTATGCGATGGAGCCCGTTGCCCCAAAGTTCAACCCATGGTCCGCTTGTCCGATCACCTTTGATCGCAGGGACCACCCCACTAGTATCCGTCATGGCGGATCCGCCGCATTGGTCCTAGACCCCATCATCGACGGATTTCACCTCACTCGAGTCCTTATGGACGGCGGCAGCAGCCTGAACCTGCTCTATCAGGATACGGTGCGCAAAATGGGTATAGATCCTTCGAGGATCAAACCCACCAAAACCACCTTTAAGGGCGTCATCCCAGGTGTAGAGGTCCATTGCACGGGCTCAATCACACTAGAAGTGGTCTTCGGATCTCCGGAAACCTTCCGAAGCGAGGAGTTAATCTTCGATATCGTCCCGTTCTGCAGTGGCTATCACGCACTGCTCGGGCGAACCGCATTTGCAAAATTCAATGCGGTACCGCATTACGCATACCTCAAGCTCAATATGCCAGGACCTAGGGGGGGTCATAACAGTCAATGGAAACACAGAACGCTCGCTCCGCACGGAAGAGCACATTGTGGCCCTCGCAGCAGAAGCACAAAGCAGCCTTTTAAGGCAAACCACCAATTCGGCGATACAGCCCCCAGACACCGTCAAGCGAGTCTGGAGTAAACTGCAACAGGATCGCCTGGGACGTTCAGAGCTCACCGAGCAATTCGGCCCTCGTCCCAGTCCCAGTCAAGCGACGAAATCCGTGCCGTGCATACATAATTACGCACTGAAAAAACCATGGACATAGGCGGGGGCACGATCAAGGCACGTCCCACAATGCGGCTTAACCGCCCTAGGGGCTGTATACCTTTCTCATTTTTTCTCTTTCAGGACCTAACTCTCTGGAATCCCTTTCCGGCAGTGCGATTGCCGGACAAATTACGGGAAGGAACAACCAAGGAGGCAAGAAGCTAAGATGTACACAGGAACCCCCAAGTGGTCTCTAATAATAATCGATATACCCGCTTTCTACTATCCATACGCAGCTTGCCCTTGGATAGGACATGTCAAATAGTCCTCTTTTCTGCTTCTTGCACTACTTGTATCAGTACGCTTTGACGTATTATTTAAATAACAATGCATAGCGTTAGTCTATTATTGCATTATTCATCCCTTTTTTATTATATGTTCATTTACGACAACTTGCACCCGTACATTCTGGTACGGTTAGTACTCCAGGGGCTTTCGTTTACCCCATAATACGGTGTGAGAAGTCTGAACACTTTCGACAGTGCGGCACCCTGAGCTTATAGCATTATATGCATCAGCTCCGAACCATGTCTTGGGTCAATAGTTGGGTTTGCCCGGCTCCCATGCTTTGGTACCTTACGTTCCGCTATATCGGCTAAGGTAGCGCTGGGAGAACTACTGCGATTGTGTCCCGGTTCTTCTGGACGAGCACCTCAGTAGAGAAAGTAGAAAACTGACTATCATGATAAGGCGAGAGCTGCTCGCTGTTCGAGAGGTCTCAAGTCCTTAAAGACTTTTTCCGCTTCGGGCGAGGAGTCGGCCTTGCCCGACTTAGGCATGTATAGCGCCCCAAATTCGGCCTTCCGAATACTAGGGGCTTTGCCAAAATTTAAAAATATAGACTTCTATGGCTAAGTTAAAGTGGTAAAGCCTTATAGTCCGATTGCCTGGTTCGTTGTGCTGAACACCTCCCTCGAAGGACCCAAAATTGGAATAAAGAGTGCTCAGGTTTATCCCGAACACCCCAGTACTAGTTACATGGGGGAAGAAGGCGACGACTACCAACTCTCAGATTTTATAAATGGCCGCACAGAAGGTAATATTTTAAATTAAAAAAGCGTTGCATAGCACAAATGAACTCGTTTCACATTACAGGATCACATGAGCATGTTCATTCAAAAATTACATCTCTGGCACATTCATCCACCACAAGGCGGGAACCCTTCAGGACACTGTCATAATACATTTCGAGGCAGCGATGCTCCTTGCCCTCCGGTGGCCCCTCCTTCACTAGCTTCACGGCATCCAGCTTCGCCCAGTGCACCTTCGCCCGGGCAAAAGCCCTGCACGCACCCTCGATGCAGACAGACCGCTTTATGACTTCAAGCCGTGGGCAGGCATCCACAAGCCGCCTCACCAAACCGAAGTAGCTACCGGGCAGGGGCTCTCAAGGCCACACCCGGACTATAAGACCCTTCATGGCCTGTTCGACCGCCTTGTGAAGCTCGACCAATTGCTTCAGCTGGTCGCTCAAGGGCATTGGGTGTTCGGTCCCAGTATACTGAGACCAGAACAACTTTTCCGTCGAGCTCCCCTCCTCAGCTTGGAAAAACTCCGCAGCATCCAGTACACTACGGGGAAGATCTGCGAATGCTCCTGGAGAGCTCCAAACTCGGGTAAGTAAAAGGAAAGTTTCCTTCACATGCTTGCTTTGCATAATGAATGCCTTACCCGCTGCTATCTTCTTCACCGCATCAATCTCCTGGAGGGCCTTGTGGGCTTCACCCTTGGCACTCCCGGCGCTTTCGAGCGCCTTCGCAAGCTCAGACTCTCGCGTCTTAGAGTAAAGCTCCAAGGACTCGTGTTTTTTGGCGAGGGCCTCGAGCTCTTGCTACACCTCGCCTACCCGGGATTCTTGCTTTTCCCGCTCAATGCGCTCCTTGGCCGCTGTCGGATTTCGGGTTCCGGCAGACCGTTAAGGTTCGAACTCTGGGGTGCGCACGGAGATCTTTCCCCTACCGACTCGCGCTTCTGTGGCTCGCAAGAAATCTAGGCTAGAAAGAAGAACACACAAGGGACACGAGGTTTATACTGGTTCGGGCCACCAATGTGGTGTAATACCCTACTCCAGTGTGTGGTGTGGTGGATTGCCTCAGGGGCTGATGATGAACAATACAGGGGGAAGAACGGCCTCGCGAGAGGTGTTCTTGAGCTGGTGTGGTATGTTCTACTTGGTCCGGGTCCCCTTCCCTCTATGGTGGCTAGTCCTACTTATAGAGGCCCTAGTCCTCTTCCCAAAATGTGAGCGGGAAGGGTGCCAACAATTGGCCATTTTGAAGGGGAACATCTAGTACAAGTTATCCTGACCAAAGGTGGTCTTCGGCTGCCAAAAGCACTGGTGATGACACTGTCTTGGGCTCCACGATGACCTCCGTCCTGCCGCTCTGCTGGTCTTGGTCTCGTTGCACCGGAATGGTAACCTTTGCCCGATGCCTTGGACTGTGCTTGTTCCCTTTGCACCGAAGTGGAAACAAGGACACTACACAGGCCGGTGCCCGCCTGGCGCCCGCCTGATCTCGATCGTCATGGCTTGCGTCACGGGCTCCTCGCGAGGTTCCCCTGCCTTGATCTCTCCGCCTCCTCGCGAGCCCGCCTGATGAGGCTGCTCCTGAGGAAGCTTCCTATCGTCCGCCCCGCAAGGCTTGGCCCCTCGCGAGGGTCTTGAGTTTGAGCTGATGAAGCTGGGCCGCACTGGGCCCCCACTCGAGCCACACCGCAGGCCGCAGGCAGGCAAGTCTGGTGACCCCCATTCCCAGAACGCCGACAGTAGCCCCCGGGCCCGAGGCACGCCCGGGCTAGGCCTAGCAGAGAAGCGAAGGGGCAAGCATGAAGCGCCGCGGGCCCCAATAGCCTGCGGCCTTGGGCGCCGCGTGGCGACAGATTGGTCGTGGGTGTATGCGCTTCCCCATGATGCCTCAGCAACCGCACGACTTGGCAAGTCCCTACATGCAGAGAAATGGGTCATGATTACCTGCGATCGTGGTGGTCAGCGGTTGGCCTTCTCCAGCTATAAGTACGGGACTGTGCGAGCCTCGTTAGCGTATCCCTTCCTGCGACTCCTTTTCTTCTTCTTGGCTACTCGCCATTCCCATGGCTCCGCCGAAGAGATTCTCGGCTGCGGAGAAAGGAAAAGCTCGTCCGACAGGGCCAGACTCCCCACCGACCAAGCGCGGCCGGAGCCGCCCTCGCAAGCACCCCACGGTCCCCATAGTGGCTTCCCGTGGCCATGGAGGTGGTTCCCTGCGTGGTGGTGAGCGCCCGGTTGCCAATGGGAGGCACACCGTGGCCGCGAGGCCCCCCAGGCCGCGCTTTCACTCGGCTGAGGTGCTGCCGGAGTTCGTCGTGTGGTTGGCAGACCCGACCAGCACCTGGCTCCAGCTCCCCCGTTTCTTCGTAGGTGAACTGCCGGCCGGTGCTAGGGGCGGCCTCTGGCTTCAGGCAGATGGTTGCTGCAGCAGGGCCTCCTGGGCTTCGCTGGAGGTCTCCGCTTCTGGGGATGCGGTCCTGACCCGCGGCTGGCAAACGTTTGCCCATGCGCGCGGCCTGAGCCGGCGGTGCACCCTGCACTTCAAATTCGATGGCGACGCCACCCTCTACATGAGGGTGTTCGGGGAAGACAATCGCCATGCTGGGTGCTGCCCCAAAGACGATGACCGCGGCCGCCTGCCAAGCCCCGGTGCTGACCAGGATGAAGACGGCGGCAGGCATGTAGGCGGCGGCGCTTGGGGCTCGCCAAGCTTTGGTGACTCCTTCTCAGGCAACAGCTCCCCCAGCGGTGGCCGCGACCAGCCCCCGCGCCGTCGCGCCTGCCCGGGTGAAGGTAGCGGGTCAGCCCGCCGTCGCGCCCCGGTGAAGCAAGAGGAGGGATCCGCCTGAGCCTCCAGAGGCAGCTCGAGCTTTCGCCGCAAGTTGGTGCCGAGCAAGTCGTGCCCATTTTGTTTTTCTTCTTTCCCTGCGCAGAAAAAGAAGGTAGTATAGGGCCCTACGGGGGCATGTTAGAACTGTTGCTGTTAATCATTGTGCTGCTTCCGCTATTTCTGCATTATGTTTCCGCGCCGTGTGCCCATGTGCGGGGATTATTTAGCTCAGTGGGGCTTGACGCGGTCCTCGCCTCCCGAGGCTGATGCCTCGCCGCGTGCTTCATGTCCTGCAAGGATTAGCAGGAGGAGTAGCCTTCGGTCTGGTTGCGAGGGCGATCGGCCCAGGTCCCGCGCTCGTGTCGCGATGCCCGTGGGGCACGGACTGGGAGGGGTGCTCCCGCAGCGGACCCGGACAGGAAAGCTTCAAATGATCGGGGCAGAAAACACTCGCGAGGGCGCCCGCGAACCTCCTTCGCGAGATTTGCGAGAGAAAACGAGGCAAGTGAGTGAAAAGGACAAAGAATCACAAGACTGGGACGACAACAGCTCCAGTAAAACTTCAAACAGGAACGAACAAGCCAACTGCAGAAAGCAAATGAAAAAGCCGCGTTCGGCACCTATTCTAGTCTTCGACGTCTTCTCACCAGCGCGGAGCTAAGTGCTGCCACTGGGCGTGGGCGGGAGCCCCCGAGGCCTGAGGGCGGCACTCCGAAGACTCCGGGGCATGTACAACCCCACTCATTATTACGTGAGAGTGTCACGGGCGGCGAGCTTCACAGGCATTGGCCTTCTTCACAGGCACCGGGCCTTTCCCAAAACGCGGTAGCTTCACAGGCATTGGCCTTCTTCACAGGCACCGGGCCTTTCCCAAAACACGGCAGCTTCACAGGCATTGGCCTTCTTCACAGGCACCGGGCCTTTCCCAAAATGCGGCAGCTTCACAGGCATTGACCTTCTTCACAGGCACCGGGCCTTTCCCAAAATGCGGCAGCTTCACAGGCATTGGCCTTCTTCACAGGCACCGGGCCTTTCCCAAAATGCGGCAGCTTCACAGGCATTGGCCTTCTTCACAGGCACCAGGCCTTTCCATAGGCGCTAGGCCTTGCTCAGGGATAGAACCTCCAGAGATGTTGAATGTTCCACGCGTTCTGGACGGGTACCCCCTCCGGGGTCTCCAAGCGCGCGGAGCCAGGCCTGGAAACATGAACAACCTTGAATGGGCCCTCCCACATGGGAGAGAGCTTGTGCAGCCCCTCCCTGGAGAGAACCCGTCTGAGCACGAGGTCCCCTACCTCAAGAGTTCTGGGGCGGATGTTGTGGCAATGGTATCGCTGCAGTGCCTGTTGATACCTTGCCGCTCGTAGCGCGGCTTCTCGACGGCATTCCTCCCCCAGCACGAGATCCGTCCCCCGCATGGCGTCCTGCTGCGTCTCGTCAAACGCCAGGACCCGCGCGGAGCGACGCCTGACCTCATGAGGGAGGACAACTTTTGCTTCGTAGACGAGGAAGAACGGGGTCTCGCTAGTCGGCTTGGCGGCGGTTGTGCGGATAAACCACAACACGGACTGGAGCTCGGCGTACCAGCCCCTGCCGCAAGCCTCCAGCTTCTTCTTGAAGGTCCTGGCTTTGAGGCCCCTCAGGACCTCCGCGTTGGCTCGCTCGGCCTGGCCATTGCTCCGGGGGTGCGCCATCGAGGCATAGCATATCTGCGCTCCAAGGTTAGCACAGTACATTTTGAAGAGATTACTGGTGAATTGCGAACCGTTGTCGGTGATGATGCAGTTAGGCACCCCAAACCGGCTCACGAGACCCATGATGAACTTGACTGCGGAGCCTGCTGGGATGGTGCGGACAGCTTCAACCTCAGCCCACTTGGTGAACTTGTCCATAGCAACGTAGAGGTAGCGATAGCCCCCTGGCGCCCAAGGGAACGTGCCCAGAATGTCTAGCCCCCAAACTGCGAACGGCCACGAGAGGGGTATAGTATGTAGACCCCCCGCCGGCTGATGGATCTGCCTAGCGTGGAACTGGCAGGCCTCGCAAGCCTTCACCAGCTCAACGGCGTCGCTGAGTGCTGTGGGCCAGTAGAATCCACTGCGGAATGCCTTGCCGACGAGGGTTCACGACGATGAGTGGTTCCCACAGTCTCCGCCGTGTATGTCCGCCAGCAGCTCCTTCCCTTGCTCTCTGGAGATGCAACGTAGGGACACGTCATTTGGCCGCTTCCGGTAGAGCTCCCCATCCTTGATGCAATAATCCGTGGCCTGCCGCGCTACACGCTCTGCCTCCTCCTTGCTCTCTGGCAAGGTCCCTTGCATTAAGTAGTTCTTGAGCTCTGCGATCCAACACCCTTCCTGAGGCTCTAACGCCAGGAGCAGGCGTGCCCCTGAAGCCGGGCCGCAGGCCCGAGCTCCCGAGGTAGGCGGCTGAGGGAGCTCCTCCCTTGGTTGCGCCGTGCTTGATAGTGACGGTGCCGTCGAGGGTTTGAAGAGCCGCTCCTCGAAGATGCCAGACTCCCGAGGCAGCCACCTGGATGCCCTCTTGGCAATGTCATCAGCCTCTTGATTGGTGCCGCGAGGCACATGCTACAACTCCAGCCCCCAGAACTGCTTCTCCATCTTGCGAACCTCAGCAAGGTAGGCTTCCATGTGCTCATCCTTTGGTTCGTATATCTTGTTGGAGAAGTTGACGAGGAGCTGCGAATCGCCCTTGATGATGAGGCGCTTTACCCCTAAGGCGATTGCGGCTTTCAAGCATGCTATCAGGCCTTCGTACTCTGCTATGTTGTTGAGACCTTTTCCCCATGCTGGAAACAGAGTTGCACGACATAGTAGAGTTTGTCCTGAGTGGGGGATACGAGCACTGTGCTAGCTCTCGTGCCGTGTCAGGAGAATGCCCCATCGAAGTACACGACCCAGCCGTCTGGTGCCTCACCTCCCGGGGAAAGTGATCGGTCCTCGCCTGCCTCGAGACCCGGTGCTTCTGCCCATTCTGCCACGAAATCCGCAAGTGCGGCTCCCTTGATGACTCTGGTCGTACTGAATTCTAGCTGAAATGCCTGTAGTTCGATGTTCCATTCAGCGACTCTTCCAGCTGAGTTGGGGCTCCTGAGTACCATTTCCAAGGGGTATGCTGAGACGACTTTGACGGGATGGCCTTGGAAATAGTGCCGTAGCTTGCGTGAGGCCACTAATAGCGTGAGGAGGAGTTTTTGAGGCATGGGGTACCGCGCCCTTGCGTCCCGTAGCACCGTGCTGACGAAATACACGGGATGCTCGACGAGGTTGAGGGTGCTAGCGCAGCTTGCATCCTCCAGAGGTCGAGGCATCTCCTGAGATGGTGGAGCCCCCAGTTCTTGGTCGCTTGAAGAGGCCTCTCCTGCCCCGGGTGCGTTCTCCTGCTGCGGCTGTTCCACTCCGGCTGCGGTCATGGTCCTTGCGAGGCCCTCTTGGCTTTGCTTTGCTTCAGCCTGGACGGTGGCTGCGGCCTTGGTCCAACGCTCCTCCCTGACGGCCACCAGGGCTGCGCTAGCGGAGTAGGGGGTGGCCGCAAGGTAGAGCACCAGGGGCTCCCGTGGACGTGGAGCTACCATCACTGGTGGGCTGGTAAGGTACCTCTTGAGATCTTGGAATGCCTTGTCGGCCTCTTCAGTCCATTCGAAGGGGCCCTTCTTCTTCATCAACTTGAAGAAGGGCAGTGCTCGTTCCCCCAGCTTGGAGATGAAGCGCCCTAGCGCGGTTACACGCCCGATGAGCTTACGCATCTCTTTGAGGGTCCTTGGCGGGCTCATGTCTTTGACTGCTTTGACCTTCCTTGGGTTGGCCTCGATGCCCCTGTGGGACATGAGAAAACCCAGGAGCTTGCCCGAGGGGACCCCAAACACGCACTTCTCCGAGTTGAGCCATAGGTCCACTTCGTTGAGGCTCGCAAAGGTTTCTTCCAGGTCTTGTATCAGGGTTTTTGCCTCCCGGGACTTCACCACAATGTCGTCGACGTAAGCTTCAGCGTTCCTCCAGAGCTGCCGGCCTAAGGTGATGTGCATCAGCCGCTGAAAGGTTGTGCCTGCGTTGCGCAACCCAAATGGCATGCACGTGTAGCAGTACACTCCGCATGGGGTCAGGAAAGCCGTTTTTTCCACGTCTTCTGCCGCCATCTTGATCTGGTGATAGCCTGAGAAGGCATCTAGGAAGCACAATAGGTCACACTCTGCGGTAGAGTCGACTATCTGGTCAATGCGGGGGAGCGGAAATGGATCCTGTGGGCAGGCTTTGTTGAGGTTGGTGAAGTCGACACACATGCGTTCCTTTCCTCCCTTTTTCGGCACAAAGACCGGATTAGCAAGCCAATCTAGGTAACGGACCTCGCGGATAACTCCTGCCGCTTCTAGCTTCCGGGTCTCCTGAACAATGAAAGCTTGTTTCTCAGTGGACTATTGCCTCGCCTTCTACTTCACGGGGCGCACGTTGGGGCACTCGTTAAGGTGATGCTCAATCACACCCCTCGGGACACCTGCTAACTGATCAGGTTCCCATGCGAACACCTTCTTGTTCGCACGCAGGAACCTCACCAGGGCCTTCTCCTGCTCGGGCTCGAGGTTCGCTCCTATGGTGAAGGTAGCGTCAGTGGACCCGTCCTCGTCGACCGGTACCTGCTTGGTTTCCGCCTTGTCTTGGGTGAACAACTGCTTCTTTTTAGCTGGCGCAGCCCCCTTGGGCTCAAGGGCGTCGGTGCTGGTGGGCTGCGCCACTGCGGCCGCCCTGAAGGCAAGCTTGAGCGCCTGCAGCGCATCCCTTGTGTCTCCTGACACGGTAAGGACGCCGCTGCTTCCGGGCATCTTCATGAGGTTGTACGCCGGGTGAGTTGCTACCATGAACCAGGCCAAGGCCGGATAGCCAAGGATGGCATTGTAGGGGAGGCTGATGGGGGCGATGTCGAAGTCGATCAGCTCTGTGCAGAAGTTGTCGTGGGTGCCGAAGGTCACCGGGAGGCGGATCTGTCCCAAGGAGGCGGTGGAACCGACTCCGACACCCGAGAAAGGCCTTCTGGGTAGAAGCCGGTCTAGCGACACGTGGAGGAGGCTGAAGGCCTCCACCGAGAGCACGTTGAGGCCGGCACCGCCGTCGATGAGGGTCCTGGTGACGGCCACCTGGCAGATGGTGGGGGTGCACAGCATCGGGAGCGCGCCCGAACCGATGGGGTTGATGGGGTGATCATCCGAGTCGAAGGTTAGATCGGCCTCGGGCGCAACCCAGCCCGGGGGGGGGGGCTTCTCGACGCTTTGGGGCGGTGCTGATCCAGTGGGTGAGCGGCTTGACGTGGCGGCTCGAGGGTGGTGCATGTGAGCCACCGAGGAGAGCTGCGACGACGGGCGGCACTGGTGCGGCATAATGGGTGAGAAAGAGGTCGTGCGGCTCCTCCCAGGAGGTCCCAGAAGCCGTTAGCAGGTGGAGGAGCCATGCGCGTGAGTCACCAGCGATGGCCATGGGGAACCAGTTGGCCGTCACTCGATCGTCGCCCCGGCTTTGAGGACGGCCTCCTCATACGCCAGCAGGAAAACTAGCGGATCCGTCGCGCCGTTGTAGCGCGGCGGCGTCTCAGGCTTGAATTTGTGCGGCCACAACACCTGTCGCAAGGTGGGGGCCAAGGCTCGGAGCCCCCCGGCCCCAGTGCCGACATCGGTTGCCGGAGCGGGCGGCGCGTTGTCCGCCATGGGGGCGAAATGCGATGTTGGTGGAGAGCGGGTCGTCGAGAGGGAGAACTCCGGCGCACCCCTACCTGGCGCGCCAAATGTTGGATTTCGGGTTCCGGCAGACCCTTAAGGTTCGAACTCTGGGGTGCACACGGAGATCTTTCCCCTACCGACTCGCGCTTCTATGGCTCGCAAGAAATCTAGGCTAGAAAGAAGAACACACAAGGGACACGAGGTTTATACTGGTTCGGGCCACCGATGTGGTGTAATACCCTACTCCAGTGTGTGGTGTGGTGGATTGCCTCAGGGGCTGATGATGAACAATACAGGGGGAAGAACGGCCTTGCGAGAGGTGTTCTTGAGCTAGTGTGGTATGTTCTACTTGGTCTGGGTCCCCTTCCCTCTATGGTGGCTAGTCCTACTTATAGAGGCCCTGGTCCTCTTCCCAAAATGTGAGCAGGAAGGGCGCCAACAATTGGCCATTTTGAAGGGGAACATCTAGTACAAGTTATCCTGACCAAAGGTGGTCTTCGGCTGCCAAAAGCACTGGTGATGACGCCGTCTTGGGGTCCATGATGACCTCCGTCCTGCCGCTCTACTGGTCTTGGTCTCGTTGCACTGGAATGGTAACCTTTGCCTGATGCCTTGGACTGTGCTTATTCCCTTTGCACCGAAGGGGAAACAAGGACACTGCACAGGCCGGTGCCCGCCTGGAGCCCGCCTGATCTCGATCGTCATGGCTTGCATCACGGGCTCCTCGCGAGGTGCCCTTGCCTTGATCTCTCCACCTCCTCGCGAGCCTGCCTGATGAGGCTGCTCCCCAGGAAGCTTCCTGTCGTCCGCCCCACAGGGCTTGGCCCCTCGCGAGGGTCTTGAGTTTGAGGTGATGAAGCTGGGCCGCACTGGGCCCCCACTCGAGCCACACCGCAGGCCGCAGGCAGGCAAGTCTGGGGACCCCCGTTCCCATAATGCCGACAGCCGCTTTGTCTTTGGCCTCGGACAGTGCCTTCTTCAGGGTCGCCACTTCGGTCGTGGCCCCTGGCAAATTCATGATGATCCTATTACTTTACACCCGAACTTCTTTTTAAATATATAGACAAGGTATTGCTTACCTTTTCTCTCCTCGAGATGCCTCTTGGTAAGGCCGAGCTCCTCCTCGGACCGCTCCAGGTCCTGCTTCAATGCAGAGACCTCCGCAGTACGTGCGACAGTGGCCAGCAGTGAAGCCTGCACATACACATAGACATATTCTGATTAGACTCCTGAGTCATCATTTGATCCTCTATTCGGCCTTTCTTCGCGAACGCCGAATAGAGCATCAGGGGCTACTATCTATGCGGTAATATTTTCTTATATTTTGATTGCTTACCTCAAAGCCTGTTAGGAGGCTGGTGCAAGCTTCGGTCAGTCCATTTTTGGCGGACTAAACTTTCTCAATCACTGCACTCATGACAGTGCGGTGCTCTTCGTTGATGGAAGCGTCGCGAAGCGCTTCCAGCAAGTTGTCCGGTGCCTCTGGATGGACAGAGGACACCAACACGGGCGGCTGCCCCCCTTAACGGGGGATCACTTGCCGGAGTCCGGAACCACCGAAGGTTCCGGGGCAGTATTCGGCTGGGGGCCGAACTTGGAGCCCGTGGGAGTCTTGCTCCCTTTGCGCCTAGGGTCCGGAAGGTCGCCTCGAGGCGCCCCCAGGACTACCTCCCCTCGGCTCGGTGCCTTTCGGGACAACACCTCGACGTTTTCAGTAGGGCAAGGGGTGGAGGCGGTCAGAAGTGAATCGCTATTCATATCCGACGAGTGCAATGAACTGTCCGACGAAGATACGTCGAGATGGGCTTGGGACGGACTGCATAATCATATGCGGCGTAATGAGAAACAGTGCAATAAAACATACCATGTATTACTATGGTGTCCGGATACTTACGACTTTGCCAGGGGCTTCTCCCTGGGTAACCACTCGTCACCGCTATAGGCGGCCGTCGTGGAGCAGTCCGGAAGGAGGGTCCTTCCCTTCTTGGACCCTTCGGCCTCCCTGGATGGGTCGACCTTCCTTTTCTTGTCTCCCCCGGCTGGGGGGGGGGAGAAATTTCCTCCTCCTCCTCCTCCTCGTTTTCATGGGAGTAGTGCGCCTCGGAGTCATCGGACGATGAGTCCAATATAACCTTGCGCCGGAGACCCTTTCGGGTCCCGTGGCCTTCTTCTTGGTCTTCTTCACCGGCACCTCGTAAGGTGCCGGAGCCAGCATCTCCGTTAGGAGAGCATTTGCAGGATCTTCAGGCAGGGGGCTGGGCAATCGAGCTGCTCCGCTGTCTTTACCCAGTCCTGTTAATGGCGTGGAAGCTTAGATCCCGCACATGATTAAACTGGGGCAAATAAATATCCTGTGAGATATGAAAACTTACTGGATTGGCATGGCGCTTTGCGCAGAGTCCTCGGTCCTCGATAAGGGGAGGAGGTACCTCGGCGCCCTTGAACATCACCTTCCAGATGTCCTTGTGCGTCATGTCGAAGAGCTCTCGCAACGTCTGGTGCTTGGCCGGGTAGAACTCCCACAAATTGAATGCCCGTCGTTGACACGGGAGGATCCGGCGAAAGAGCATGACCTGGACCACATTGACGAGCTTGATTTTCTAGCTCATCATGTTCCTGATGCAGGTCTAGAGTCCGGTCAGCTCTACCGGAGAACCCCAGGACAGGCCCTTCTATTTCCAGGAGGTGAGCCGCATGGGGATTCTGGATCAAAATTTGGGGGCCGCCACCCAGTTGGTGTCGCGCGGCTCAGTGATGTAGAACGACCCCGATTGCCACCCCTTTATGGTCTCCACATAGGAGCCTTCGAGCCAGGTGACGTTAGGCATTTTTCCCACCATGGCGCCTCCGCACTCTGCTTGCTGGCCGACCACCACCTTTGGTTTAGCATTGAAGGTCTTCAGCCACAGGACGAAATGAGGCCTGATGCGGAGGAAGGCCTCGCACACGACGATAAACACCGAGATGTTGAGGATGAAATTGGGGGCCAGATCATGAAAATCCAGCCCGTAGTAGAACATGAGCCCGCGGACAAACGGGTGGAGGGGAAATCCCAGTCCGCGGACGAAGTGGGTAAGAAAAACTACCCTCTCTTGGGGTTCGGGCGTAGGGATGATCTGCCCCGCATCTGGCAGCCGGTGCGCGATATCCGCGGCCAGATATCCGGCTTCCCGTAACTTTGCGATGTGCTCCTCCGTGACAGAGGAGACCATCCACTTGCCTCCCGCTCCGGACATGCTTGGAGTGGTGTGAGAAGAAAGACGCAAACTTGGGCGCTGGAGCTCGAGTGCGTGAGAATGGATAAGCGAGGAGGAAGAAGGCGTGGGTAAAAAGGGGGAATCTTTGTCCCTTTATAAGGGCGAAAGAGGTGATACGCCTCCCCACTTGCCTGGTAAAATCGCTTATTCCCCAAGCGCCGTAATTGATGGCGCGGTTGGGTTACCCACGTCCGTATTGATGAGAATCCCTTAATAAGGGGGACGCAATCTCTGCTTTGACAAGACGTGTCAAGAAAATTGCCTCGCGATATGTGCGATGCTGGTTGAGAAAAATGGTTCGAATAATGACCGGGCCATGACATGATGTCATGCTGTCAAAACGTGTCAGCATATTAGATTTGTGGGAATATTATTCTCTCTTCGGTGGTATGTGGAACTTGTTTTGCAGAGCCGTACACTATCCTTGTGTTTAAAATCTTCTATGGAGTATTCGGAGGAGGAACCCACCTTGCAATGCCGAAGACAAAACTGCGCGCCGGACTCATCGTCATTGAAGCCTGGTTCAGGGGCTACTGAGGGAGTCCTGTATTAGGGGGTCCCCGGACAGCCGGACTATATCCTTTGGCCGGACTGTTGGACTATGAAGATACAAGATTGAAGACTTCGTCCCGTGTCCGGATGGGACTTTCCTTGGCGTCGAAGGCAAGCTTGGCAATACGGATATGTAGATCTTCGCCCTTGTAACCGACTCTGTGTAACCCTAGCCCCCTCCGGTGTCTATATAAACCGGAGGGGTTAGTTCGTAGGACAACAACAATCATACCATATGCTAGCTTCTAGGGTTTAGCCTCTATGATCTCGTGGTAGATCAAATCTTGTAATACTCATATCATCAAGATCAATCAAGCAGGACGTAGGGTATTACCTCCATCGAGAGGTCCCGAACCTGGGTAAACATCGTGTCCCCTGCCTCCTGTTACCATCCGCCTTAGACGCACAGTTCGGGACCCCCTACCCGAGATCCGCCGGTTTTGACACCGACAGAAACTAAGAGATATTAAGGCCTCCTTTTAGTAGAGTACCGGACCAAAGCATTAACACATAGTGAATACATGAACTCCTCAAACTACGGCCATCACCGGTAAGTATCCCGATTATTGTCACTTCGGGGTTAACGGATCATAACACATAATAGGTGACTATATACTTGTAAGATAGGATCAAGAACTCTCATATATTGATGAAAATATAATAGGTTCAGATCTGAAATCATGGCACTCGGGCCCTAGTGACAAGAATTAAGCATAGCGAAGTCATAGCAACATCAATCTCAGAACGTAGTGGATACTAGGGATCAAACCCTAACAAAACTAACTCGATTACATGATAAATCTCATCCAACCCATCACCGTCCAGCAAGCCTACGATGGAATTACTCATGCACGGCAGTGAGCATCATGAAATTGGTGATGGAGGATGGTTGATGATGACGATGGCGACGGATTCCCCTCTCCGGAGCCCCGAACGGACTCCAGATCAGCCCTCCCGAGAGGTTTTAGGGCTTGGCGGCGGCTTCGTATCATAAAACGTGATGAATCCTTCTCTTTGATTTTTTTCTCCCCAAAAGCAAATATATAGAGATGGAGTCAAGGTCGGAGGAGCTCCAGGGGGCCCACGAGGTAGGGGGCGCGCCCTAGGGGGGCAGGCGCGCCCCCACCCTCGTGGCTAGGGTGTGGCCCCTGGTCTTCATCTTTTGCAAGGATTTTTTATTATTTACGAAAAGATGTTCCGTGAAGTTTCAGGTCATTCCGAGAACTTTTGTTTCTGCACATAAATAACACCATGGTAATTCTGCTGAAAACAACATCAGTCCGGGTTAGTTCCATTCAAATCATGCAAGTTAGAGTCCAAAACAAGGGCAAAAGTGTTTGGAAAAGTAGATACGACGGAGACGTATCAATTATCACCCGCTCCACCGCCGCAGCCCGAAGGCGGGAGGCGGAGGTGGAGGCCCGCACGTGCGTCAGCGACCTTGCGCGCTACATCGAGTTCCTGCAGGAGGAGGAGGAGCGCCTCGTCGAGCATGCAAAGAGCGTTACCGTAGCCTGATAATCCCGAAGTGCAGGGAATCACCGTAGTAATTTCCAAAGGTGGAAGTGATAAGTATGGAGTGTCAAACCCACAAGGAGCTAAAGGTAAGATCAATATTCTCTGAAGCCCTATATGCCATTGACACGACTCTACGTATACCGAACGTTTGCTTCCAACTAGCAATGAGAAATAAAACTATGTTGTTGGTATGAAGTGGATAACTTTGCATGATATTGGAGAGCTAAAATATGGAAGTAGGTGTTGTTATCATAAAGTTAGAATATATTACTAAATATTATAAATAGCGAGTGTGGAATAATGGTGGATCGGTGTGCAGAATTGTCCTAGGCAATTGTTTAATAAGACCGATAGTCGTCATTGCAATTTCATATGAGGGAGAGGCATAAGCTAACATACTTTCTGTTCTTGGATCATATGCACTTATGATTGGAACTCTAGCAAGCATCCGCAACTACTAAAGATCATTAAGGTAAAACCCAACCATAGCATTAAAGCATCAAGTCCCCTTTATCCCATACGCAACAATGCCCTTACTCGGGTTTATGTTTCTGTCACTCATGCAACCCACTATAAGCGAATCATGAACGTATTGCAACACCCTACTGCAGGAATCCCTCACGCTTGCACGACACAGAGGTCACAATAGGACAGCACCAAAATAAAACATACAACTCGTACCAATCTAGATCATCAATCAACCCAAAGACAAAAGATATCTACTCAAAACATCATAGGATGGCAACACATCATTGGATCATAATATGTGGCATAAAGCACCATGTTCTAGTAGGGATTACAGTGGGGTGCGGGAGAGTGGACCGCGTAAAAGAGATGATGATGGTGATGTTGATGAAGACGATCACCACGGCGATGATTCCCCTCCCGATGGCACTCCGATGCCACCGAGAGAGAGAAGGAGAGGTTCTCCCCCTTGTGCTTCCTCCTCCATGGCCTCCCCCTGGATGGGGAGAGGTTCCCCCTCTGGTCCTTGGCCTTCATGGTGATGATGGCCCCTCCGGGATCCTCCTCCATGCCCTCCGGTGATGATGTCCCCCTCCGACAGGGTGCCAGAGAGGGCCTAGATTGATTTCTCGTGGCTACAGAGGCTTGCGGCAGCGGAACTCCCGATCTAGGTTATTTTCGAGAGGTTTCTATATTTATAGGAATTTTTGGCGTCGGTCTCACGTCAAGGAGGTGCCCGAGTCGTCCATGAGGCAGGCCCACGCGCCCGAGGGGCACTACAAAAAAAAGACACATCCGTGACATTTTGGGCCGAACAAATTTTTTTCTGTCATACATATGACACTTCTATGACGATAATTGTGACAAAACCCGGTATCATCATAGATGTGGTGGGCTCCTACTTCTATGACAAAAAATCATGACAGAAAATGGGCTTTTCGTCCTGGGCGGGCCGGAGACGCTGCTGCATGACATTCTTTGGGCCGTCCATGACGGAAAAAACCGTGGTAGAAGTGAGGGGGAGGAAAATTTCGGGGAGTTCCCGGTTACGGTGGGAGGTCAGGGGCCGAGCGATGCGCGTTTCTCTCGTACACATACGCGCATGTGTGCGAGGCGTTGGGCTCTAACTAAACCCGAGTGATTGCACTGCAGGCTACGCGTTACTGAACCCGAGCGATCGATCGATGGATGTTAACTGAACCCGATCGAGCGATTCCTTCGCTACTGCTGCTAACTGAAGCTGATCAATGCTGCCTCTGGGATGAAC
>NC_041384.1:97366420-97393254 GCF_002162155.2 Triticum dicoccoides
CCCGTGGAGTCCCGTTTTGCGGTACGCCACACCCCTCCCGATGAACAGGACCCCCGTTTCGGCCGTAGCGCTCCAACACAAGTCTGTTTCGTCCGTTTTGCGGTACGCCACACCCCTCCCGATCAACAGGACCCCTGTTTCGACCGTAGGAGGCCCGTTTCCTTCGTTTTGCGGTACGCCACACCCCTCCCAACCAACAGGACCCGCATTTCGATCGTAGGAGGTCTGTTTCCTCCGTTTTGCGGTACGCCAGGCCTCGCCTCCATCGCCTGTTCCGTCCAAGCCCTCCCGATGAACACGACCACGCATTCCGTTCCGACCTAGCCGGTTGGCTCCCACACATTCCGTTGCCTCCAGATGAACACGACGCATTCTGTTGCCTCCCCATGAACACGACGACGAAGCTGTTTCTTCGTTCCGACCCAGCCATGTACACGAGCCCTGGCCGTACATATGCGCGAGTAGGCGTTCGAGACCCCACCCGTATGTACACATACGTGGCCGTATTTTCTTTCTTCCACCCTGGCCGTTGTACGTACATGTACATGCTATGTGCGCGCCTCCACTACGACACGTGCGCGCCTCTACTTGACCAGTATGTACGTACACGCTCGCGACCAGAATGACAGCGCTACGTACGCTTCGACCAGGTGGGTCCCGACTGTCAGGCACTTCCTTGCGTGCGAAGATGTAGCTGGTGGGTCCCAACAGTCAGGGGGCGAATCATTTTATTTTTTTTTGCCCGGACGCATTTCCTTGCATGCGAAGGTGTAGCTGTTGGGTCCCAGCAATCAGGGGGAAACATTTTTTTCGCGAAATACGGTGGCCCGTCCGGTGGGTCCTCGCTGTCAGGTGGAGGAATAATTATTTTGCACGTAATAAGGAGGCTCTTCCTTGCTGCAGCCATGGACCCAGCTGTCAGCCTCTCCACGTACAGTCCACGTTCGATGGAAGCCGTTCCTTGACCATGTTGACCACGCCGCGCCGAGAGCACCAGGGCGGTGGACGACGGCGAGGCCTAGGAAGGGGACGACGCGGAGCCGGGGAAGACGCGGATGTGGATGCCAACGCGTAGAGGAGTATGAGGGTTCACTGGTTCGCTGCGGTGTGAGGCTGCCATCGCCGCAAAATTACATGGGGTGTGGGTGAGTAGAGGGATGGCCTGGCCAGCGGTGGGAGTAGTAGGGGGTGGTGAGGCCTCCGCCGCATCGCAGCCGGCCACGGGAGGCACGAGCACGAGGCACGATCGGCGCTGGTTTGGGCGGCTGGAGCAAGAAGACCAGAGGTTGAAGAAGCACTACGTCCGTTGGATGGACATCGTACGGTCACTGGAGCTAGAATCGTGCATATTGACTAAGTTGACAAAGCCCTCCACCCCCGTCAACTTAGTAGGCCCACAAGTCAGCCTGCCACTATACTGGGTCCCAGCTAATAGGGGGAGTATTCATTTTTTGTGCGTAATAAGGAGGCACTTCCTTGCGTGCGAAGATATGATACGTCCATTTTGCATCATGCTTTTATATCAATATTTATTGCATTATGGGCTGTTATTACACATTATATCACAATACTTGTGCCCATTCTCTCTTATTTTACAAGGTTTACATAAAGAGGGAGAATGCCGGCAGCTGGGATTCTGGGCTGGAAAAGGAGAAAATATTAGAGACCTATTCTGCACAGCTCCAAAAGTCCTGAAACTTCACGGATGATGTTTTCCAAATAGATAAAAAATACTAAGCACAAGAACCTCACCACGGGGGCCACACACTTCCCACGAGGGTGGGGGGCGCGCCCCCTACCTCGTGGGCCCCCTGGTGGCCCTCCGGTGGCCATCTTCTGCTATATGGAGTCTTTCGATGGGAAAATATTCATAAGCCATCTTCTCGGATGAAACTCCGCCGCCACGAGGCGGAACCTTGGCAGAATCAATCTAGGGCTCTGGCGAAGCTGTTCTGCTGGGGAAACTTCCCTCCCGGAGGGGGAAATCATCGCCATCATCATCACCAATGCTCCTCTCATCGGGAGAGGGCAATCTCCATCAACATCTTCATCAGCACCATCTCATCTCAAAACCCTAGTTCATCTCTTGTATCCAATTCTTGTCTCCAAGTCCTAGATTGGTGCTAGTAGGTTGCTAGTAGTGTTAATTACTCCTTGTAGTTGATGCTAGTTGGTTTAATTGGTGGAAGACCATATATTCAGATCCTATATGCATATTAATACCCCTCTGATTATGAACATGTTTATGCTTTGTGAGTAGTTACTTTTGTTCCTGAGGACATGGGAGAAGTCTTGCTACTAGTAGTCATGTGAATTTGGTATTCGTTCGATATTTTGATGAGATGTATGTTGTCTCTCCTCTAGTGGTGTTATCTGAACGTCGACTACATGACACTTCACCATTATTTGGGCCTAGAGGAAGGCATTGGGGAGTAATAAGTAGATGATGGGTTGCTAGAGTGACAGAAGCTTAAACCCTAGTTATGCGTTGCTTCGTAAGGGGCTGATTTGGATCCATATGTTTCATGCTATGGTTAGGTTTACCTTAATACTTTTGTTGTATTTGCGGATGCTTGCAATATAGGTTAATCATAAGTGGGATGCTTGTCCAAGTAAGGGTAGCACCCAAGCACCGGTTCACCCACATACCAAATTATCAAAGTACCGAACGCGAATCATATGAACGTGATGAAAACTAGCTTGACGATATTCCCATGTGTCCTCGGGAGCGCTTTACATCATATAAGAGTTTTTCCAGGCTTGTCCTTTGCTACAAAAGGATTGGGCCACCTTGCTGCACTTTATTTACTTTTGTTACTTATTGCTCGTCACAAATTATCCTATCACAAAACTATCTGTTACCACTTATTTCAGTACTTGCGGAAAATACCTTGCTGGAAACTGCTTATCATTTCCTTCTGCTCCTCGCTGGGTTCGACACTCTTACTTATCGAAAGGACTATGATAGATCCCCTATACTTGTGGGTCATCGAGACTCTTTTCTGGCGCCGTTGCCGGGGAGTGAAGCGCCTTTGGTAGGTGGAATTTGGTAAGGAAAAATTTATATAATGTGCTGAAATTTACTGTCACTTATTACTATGGAAAGTAATCCTCTGAGGGGCTTGTTCGGGGCATCTTCACCCCGACTAGTAGAGCAAAGAGATGCTCCTCAATCTACTGAACCTACTGAAAATGAATATTAAAATGAAAATGCTTGCTTTGATGTTCCTGCAGGTATGATAGAAAAACTGCTAGCTAATCCTTTTTTAGGAGATGGAACAAAACATCCTGATGAACATCTGATATATTCAAGCTTGCAGGTGTACCCGGAGATGTTGTTAAGAAGAAGGTTTTCCCCTTATCTTTGAGGGGAGATGCATCGACATGGTATAGGCTATGTGATGATATGAGGTCTTGGAATTACAAATGATTGAAATTGGAATTTCATCAGAAATTTTATCCTATACATCTTGTTCATCATGATCGCAACTATATATATAATTTTTGGCCTCGCGAAGGAGAAAGCATCGCTCAAGCTTGGGGGAGGCTTAAATCAATGTTATATTCATTCCCCAATCATGAGCTCTCAAGGGAAATGATTATTCAAAAATTTTATGCTCGGCTTTCTGGTAACAATCGCACCATGCTTGATACTTCTTGTGCTGGCTCTTTTATGATGAAGACTATTGAATTCAAATGGAATTTATTGGAAAGAATTAAACGCAACTCTGAAGATTGGGACCTCGACAATGGTAAGGAGTCAGGTATGACACCTAGTTTTGATTGTGTTAAATCTTTTATGGATACCGATATTTTTCATAAATTTAGCACTAAATATGGACTTGACTCTGAGATAGTAGCTTCTTTCTGTGAATATTTTGCTACTTATGTTGATGTCCCCAAGGAGAAGTGGTTTAAATATCATCTTGCCATAGAAGTAAAAGTAGCCGCACCTATTAAAGTTGAAGAAAAGACTATTACTTATAATGATCCTATTGTTCCTACTTCTTATGTTGAGAAACCACCTTTCCCTGTTAGGATAAAGGATCATATTAAAGCTTCAACTATAGTTCGTAAAAGCAATATTAAAACATATACACCTCCTGAGCAAGTTAAAGTTGAACCTAATATTGTTATTGTTAAAGATCTCTTGTCTGATAATATAGATGGGCATGTTATTTATTTCTGTAATGAAACTGCTAGAATTGCTAAACCCCGTGATAAAGATAAACCTAGACCTGTGGTAGGCATGCCTGTTATTTCTGTTAAAATAGGAGATCATTGTTATCATGGCTTATGTGATATGGGTGCTAGTGCTAGTGCAATACCTTATTCCTTATACCAAGAAGTTATGCATGATATTGCACCTGCTGAAATAGAAGATATTGATGTCACAATTAAACTTTCCAATAGAGATACTATTTCACCAATGGGAATTGTTAGAGATGTTGAAGTCTTGTGTGGGAAAACTAAATATCCTGCTGATTTTCTTGTTCTTGGTTCCCACAAGATAGCTTTTGTCCCATTATATTTGGTAGACCATTCTTAAACACTATTAATGCTACCATAGATTGCAAAAGAGATGTTGTTACTATCGGTTTAGATGATATGACTCATGAATTTAAATTCTCTAAATTTAGTAGACAACACCGTGAAGAAGAATTACCTAGTAAGGATGAAATTATTGGTCTTGCTTCTATTGCCGTACCTCCTAGTGATCCTTTAGAACATTATTTTCTAGACCATGAAAATGATATGTTTATGAATGAAAGAAGGGAAATAGATGAAGTATTCTTTAAACAGGAACCTATTCTGAAAAATAATTTACCTGTTGAAATCCTAGGGGATCCTCCTCCACCCAAGGGTGATCCCGTGTTTGAGCTTAAACCGTTACCTGATACTCTTAAATATGCTTATCTTGATGAGAAAAAGATATATCCTGTTATTATTAGTGCTAACCTTTCAGAGCATGAGGAAGGGAGATTATTGAAAACTCTGAAGAAGCACCGTGCTGCTATTGGGTATACTCTTGATGATCTTAAGGGCATTAGTCCCACTCTATGTCAACATAAAATTAATTTGGAAGAAGATGCTAAACCAGTTTGTGATCATCAACGCTGGCTGAATCCTAAAATGAAAGAAGTGGTAAGAAAGGAGATACTAAAGCTCCTTGAGGCAGGTATAATTTATCCCGTTGCTGATAGTCAGAGGGTAAGCCCTGTCCATTGTGTCCCTAAGAAGGGAGGTATTACTATTGTTCCTAATGATAAAGATGAATTGATTCCTCAAAGAATTATTACAGGTTATAGGATGGTAATTGATTTCCGCAAATTAAATAAGGCTACTAAAAAGGATCATTACCCCTTACCTTTTATCGATCAAATGCTAGAAAGATTATCCAAACATACACATTTTTGCTTTCTAGATGGTTATTCTGGGTTCTCTCAAATACCTGTGTCAGCCAAAGATCAATCAAAGACTACTTTTACATGCCCTTTTGGTACTTTTGCTTATAGACGTATGCCTTTTGGTTTATGTAATGCACCTGCTACCTTTCAAAGATGCATGATGGCTATATTCTCTGACTTTTGTGAAAAGATTTGTGAGGTTTTCATGGACGACTTTTCCGTCTATGGATCTTCTTTTGATGATTGCTTGAGCAACCTTGATCGAGTTTTGTAGAGATGTGAAGAAACTAATCTTGTCTTGAATTGGGAAAAGTGCCACTTTATGGTTAATGAAGGTATTGTCTTGGGGCATAAAGTTTCTGAAAGAGGTATCAAAGTTAATAAAGCCAAGGCTGATGCTATTGAAAAGATGCCATGTCCCAAGGACATCAAAGGTATAAGAAGTTTCCTTGGTCATGCCGGTTTTTATAGGAGGTTCATTAAGGACTTCTCAAAAATTTCTCGGCCTCTGACTAATTTATTACAAAAAGATATAACATTTTTTGATGATGATTGTGTAGAAGCATTTGAAATACTTAAGAAAGCATTGATCTCTACACCTATTGTCCAGCCACCTGATTGGAATTTAGCCTTTGAAATTATGTGTGATGCTAGTGATTATGTTGTAGGTGCTGTTCTAGGAGAAAGAGTTGATAAGAAACTAAATGTTATTCAATATGCTAGTAAAACCCTAGACAATGCTCAAAGAAACTATGCTACTACCGAAAAAGAATTCTTAGCAGTTGTATTTGCTTGTGATAAGTTCAGACCTTATATTGTTGATTCTAAAGTAAGTATTCACACTGATCACACTGCTTTTAAATATCTCAGGGAAAAGAAAGATGCTAAACCTAGACTTATTAGATGGGTTCTCTTGCTACAAGATTTTTATTTGCATATTGTTGATAGAAAAGGAGCTGAGAACCCCGTTGCAGACAACTTGTCTAGGTTAGAAAATGTGCTTGATGACCCACTACCTATTGATGATAGCTTTCCTGATGAGCAATTAAATGTCATAAATGCTTCTCATACTGCTCCATGGTATGCTGATTATGCTAATTACATTGTTGCTAAGTTTATACCACCTAGTTTCACATACCAGCAAAAGAAAAAGTTCTTCTATGATTTGAGGCATTACTTTTGGGATGACCTACATCTTTATAAAGAAGGAGTGGATGGTGTTATTAGACGTTGTGTACCTGAGCATGAACAGGAACAGATCCTACGCAAGTGTTGGGGAACGTAGCAGAAATTCAAAATTTTCCTACGTGTCACCAAGATCTATCTATGAAGAAACCATCAATGAGGGGAAGGAGAGTGCATCTACATACCCTTGTAGATCGCTATGCGGAAGCGTTCAAGAGAACGGGTTGAAGGAGTCGTACTCATCGTGATCCAAATCACCGGAGATCCTAGTGCCGAACGGACGGCACCTCCGCGTTCAACACACGTACAGCCCGGTGGCGTCTCCCATGCCTTGATCCAGCAAGGAGAGAGGGAGAGGTTGAGGAAGACTCCATCCAGCAGCAGCACAATGGCGTGGTGGTGGTGGAGGTGCGTGGTACTCCAGCAGGGCTTCGCCAAGCACCGCAAGAGACGAGGAGGAGAGAGGTAAGGCTACGCCAGGGAGAGATCAAATCGTGTGTATTGCAGCCCCCTAACCTCAAGTATATATAGGGGAAGGGGAGGGGCTGCGCCCCCATCTAGGGTTCCCTCCCTAGGGGGGGCGGCAGCCTCCAAAACCCATCTAGGGTGCGGCCAAGGGGGGAGAGAGGGGGGGGCGCACCTAGGGTGGGCCTTAAGGCCCATCTAGACCTAGGGTTTGCCCCCTCCCACTCTCCCTGCGCCTTGGGCCTTGGTGGTGGGGGGGGGGGGCGCACCAGCCCACCTGGGGCTGGTCCCCTCCCACACTTGGCCCACGCAACCTTCTGGGGCTGGTGGCCCCACTTGGTGGACCCCCGGGACCCTCCCGGTGGTCCCGGTACGTTACCGATAAAACCCGAAACTTTTCCGGTGACCAAAACAGGACTTCCCATATATAAATCTTTACCTCCGGACCATTCTGGAACTCCTCGTGACGTCCGGGATCTCATATGGGACTCCGAAAAACATTCGGTTACCACATATACAAACTTCCTTAATAACCCTTCGAACCTTAAGTGTGTAGACCCTACGGGTTCGGGAACCATGCAGACATGACCGAGACGTTCTCCGATCAATAACCAATAGCGGGTTCTGGATACCCATGTTGGTTCCCACATGTTCCACGATGATCTCATCGGATGAACCACGATGTCGAGGATTTGATCAATCCCATATACAATTCCCTTTGTCTAGCGGTATTGTACTTGCCCGAGATTCGATCGTCGGTATCCCGATACCTTGTTCAATCTCGTTACCGGCAAGTCTCTTTACTCGTTCCGTAACACATCATCCCGTGATCAACTCCTTGATCACATTGTGCACATGATGATGATGTCCTACCGAGTGGGCCCAAAGATACCTCTCCGTCACACGGAGTGACAAATCCCAGTCTCGATTCGTGCCAACCCAACAGACACTTTCGGAGATACCTGTAGTGTACCTTTATAGCCACCAGTTACGTTGTGACGTTTGGCACACCCAAAGTATTCGTACGGTATCCGGGAGTTGCACAATCTCATGGTCTAAGGAAATGATACTTGACATTAGAAAAGCTTTAGCATGCGAACTACACGATCTTGTGCTATGCTTAGGATTGGGTCTTGTCCATCACATCATTCTCCTAATGATGTGATCCCGTTATCAACGACATCCAATGTCCATGGTCAGGAAACCTTAACCATCTATTGATCAACGAGCTAGTCAACTAGAGGCTTACTAGGGACATGGTGTTGTCTATGTATCCACACATGTATCTGAGTTTCCTATCAATACAATTCTAGCATGGATAATAAACAATTATCATGAACAAGGAAATATAATAATTACTAATTTATTATTGCCTCTAGGGCATATTTCCAATAGTCTCCCACTTGCACTAGAGTCAATAATCTAGTTCACATCGCCATGTGATTAACACTCACAGGTCACATCACCATGTGACCAACATCCAAAGAGTTTACTAGTGTCGCTAAACTAGTTCACATCATCATGTGATTAAGACTCAATGAGTTCTAGGGTTTGATCATGTTTTGCTTATGAGAGAGGTTTTAGTCAACGGGTCTGCAACATTCAGATCCGTATGTACTTCGCAAATCTCTAGGTCATATTATAAATGATGCTTCCACGCTCCACTTGGAGCTATTCCAAATGGTTGCTCCACTATACGTATCCGGTTTGCTACTCAGAGTCATTCGGATAGGTGTTAAAGCTTGCATCGATGTAACCTTTTACGCCGAACTCTTTATCACCTCCATAATCGAGAAACATGTCCTTATTACTCCAAGGATAATTTTGACCGCTATCTAGTGATCCACTCCTGGATCACCTTTGTACCCTCTTGCCAGACATGTGGCAAGGCACACATCAGGTGCGGTACTCAGCATGGCATACCGTATAGAGCCTATGACAAAAGCATAGGGGACGACATTTGTCCTTTCTCTTTCTTCTGCCGCGGTCGAGCTTTAAGTCTTAACTTCATACCTTACAACTCAGGCAAGAACTCCTTCTTTGACTGATCCATCTCGAACACGTTCAAGATCATGTCAAGGTATGTGCTCATTTGAAAGTACCATTAAGCATTTTGATCTATCCTTATAGATCTTGATGCTCAATGTTCAAGTAGCTTAATCCAGGCTTTCCATTGAAAAACACTTTCAAATAACCCTATATGCTTTCCAGAAATCCTACGTCATTTCTGATCCATAATATGTCAACAACATATACTCATCAGAAATTCTATAGTGCTCCCACTCACTTCTTTGGAAATACAAGTTTCTCATAAACTTTGTATAAACCCAAAATCTTTGATCATCTCATCAAAGCGTACATTCCAACTCCGAGATGCTTACTCCAGTCCTTAGAAGGATTGCTGGAGCTTTGCATACTTATTAGCATCTTTCAGGATTGACAAAACCTTCCGGTTGTATCAATACAACCTTTCCTCAAGAAAATCGTCGAGGAAACAATGTTTTGACATCCTATCTGCAAGATTTCATAAATAATGCAGTAATCGCTAATATAATTCCAACAGACTCTTAGCATCGCTACGAGTGAGAAAGTCTCATCGTAGTCAACTCCTTGAACTTGTCGGAAAATATCTTAACGACAAGTCGAGCTTTCTTAATGGTGATACTTACCATCATTGTCCGTCTTCCTTTTAAAATCCATATGTACCTAACAGCCTTACGACCATCAATTAGTTCTTCCAAAGTCTACACTTTGATTTCATACATGGATCCTTTCTCGGATTTTATGGCCTCGAGCCATTTATCGGAATTCAGGCCCACTATTGCTTCTCCATAGCTCGTAGGTTCATTGTTGTCTAGCAACATGACTTCCAAGACAGGATTACGTACCACTCTGAAGTAGTACGCATCCTTGTTATCCCACAAGGTTTGGTAGTGACTTGATCTGAAGTTTCATGATCACTATCATAAGCTTCCACTTCAATTGGTGTAGGTGCCACAAGAACAACTTCCTGCGCCCTGCCACACACTAGTTGAAGAGACGGTTCAATAACCTCGTCAAGTCTCCACCATCCTCCCACTCAATTCTTTCGCGAGAAACTTTTCCTCAAGAAAGGACCCGATTCTAGAAACAATCCCTTATTCCTTTCGGATCTGAGACAGGAGGTATGCCCAACTGTTTTGGGTGTCCTATGAAGATGCATTTATCCGCTTTGGGTTCAAGCTTATCAGCCTGAAACTTTTTCACATAAGCGTCGCAGCCCCAAACTTTCAAGAAATGACAGCTTAGGTTTCTCTAAACCATAGTTCATACGGTGTCATCTCATCGGAATTACGTGGTGCCCTATTTAAAGTGAATGTGGTTGTCTCTAATGCCTAACCCATAAACTATCATGGTAATTTGATAAGAAACATCATGGTATGCATCATATCCAATAGGGTGCAGTTATGATGTTCAGACACACCATCGCACTATGGTGTTCCAGGCTGTATTAGTTGTGAAACAATTTCCACAATGTCTTAATTCTGTGCCAAACTCGTAATTCAGATATTCATCTCTATGATCATATCATAGATCTTTTATCCTCTTGTCACGACGATCTTTCAACTTCACCCTGAAATTACTTGAACCTTTCAATAATTCAGACTCATGATTCATCAAGTAAATATACTCAATATCTACTCAAATCATCTGTGAAGTAAGAGCATAATGATATCCACTACATGCCTTAGCACTCATTGGACTGCACACATCAAAATGTATTACTTCCAACAAGTTGCTTTCTAGTTCCATTTTACTGAAAACGAGGCTTTCAGTCATCTTGCCCATGTGGTATGATTTGCATGTCTCAAGTGATTCAAAATCAAGTGAGTCCAAATGGTTCATTTGCATGGAGTTTCTTCATGCATATACACCAATAGACATGGTTCACATGTCTCAAACTTTTCAAAAACGAGTGAGCCCAAAGATCCATCAACATGGAGCTTCTTCATGCGTTTTATACCGATATGACTTACGTGGCAGTGCGACAAGTAGGTGGTACTATCATTACTATCTTATATCTTTTGGCATGAACATGTGTATCACTATGATCAAGATTCAATAAACCATTCATTTTAGGTGCAAGACCATTGAAGGTATTATTCAAATAAATAGAGTAACCATTATTCTCCTTAAATGAATAACCGTATTGTGATAGACATAATCCAATCATGTCTATGCTCAACGCAAACACCAATCTTGATGGTAGAGGGAGCGTACGATATTTCATCAACCTTGGAAATACTTCCAACACATATCGTCATCTCACCTTTTAGCTAGTTTCCGTTTATTCCGTAGCTTTTATTTCGAGTTACTAACACTTAGTAACCGAACCGGTATCTAATACCCTGGTGCTACTAGGAGTACTAGTAAAGTACACATTAACACAATGTATATCCAATATACTTCTACCGACCTTGCCAGCCTTCTCATCTACCAAGTATCTAGGGTAATTCTGCTCCAGTGGCTGTTCCCCTTATTACAGAAGCACTTAGTTTTGGGTTTGGGTTCAACTTTGGGTTTCTTCATTAGAGCAGCAGCTGATTTGCCGTTTCATGAAGTATCCCTTCTTGCCCTTGCCCTTCTTGAAACTAGTGGTTTCACTAACCAGCAACAATTGATGCTCCTTCTTGATTTCTACTTTCGTGGTGTCAAACATCGCGAATAGCTCAAGGATCATCGTATATGTCCCTGACACATTATAGTTCATCACGAAGCTCTAGTAGCTTGGTGGTCATGACTTCGGAGAAACATCACTATCTCATCTGGAAGATCAACTCCCACTCGATTCAAATGATTGTTGTACTCAGACAATCTGAGCACAAGCTCAACAATTGAGCTTTTCTCCTTAGTTTGCAGGCTAAGAAAATCATCGGAGGTCTAATACCTCTTGACGTGGGCACGAGCCTAAAATCCCAATTTTAGCCCTCGAAACATCTCATATGTTTCACGACGTTTCAAAACGTCTTCGGTGCCTCAACTCTAAACCGTTTAACTGAACTATCACGTAGTTATCAAAATGTGTATGTCAGATGTTCGCAACATCCACAGACAACGTTCGAGGTTCAGCACACTGAGCGGTGCATTAAGGACATAAGCCTTCTATGAAGCAATGAGGACAATCCTCAGTTTACGGACCTAGTCCGTATAATTGCTACTATCAACTTTCAACTAATTTTTCTCTAGGAACATATCTAAACAGTAGAACTAAAGCGCGAGCTATGACATAATTTGTGAAGACCTTTTGACTATGTATAGGATAATTAAGTTCATCTTATGAACTCCCACTCAGATAGACATCCCTCTAGTCATCTAAGTGATTACATGATCCGAGTCAACTAGGCCGTGTCCGATCATCACGTGAGACGGACTAGTCATCATCGGTGAACATCTTCATGTTGATCGTGTCTTCTATACGACTCATGTTCGACCTTTCGGTCTTCTATGTTCCGAGGCCATGTCTGTACATGCTAGGCTCGTCAAGTCAACCTAAGTGTTTCACGTGTGTAAATCTGTCTTACACCCATTGTATGTGAACGTTAGAATCTATCACACTCGATCATCACGTGGTGCTTCGAAACAACGAACTGTCGCAACGGTGCACAATTAGGGGGAACACTTTCTTGAAATTATTACAAGGGATCATCTTATTTACTACCGTCGTTCTAAGTAAACAAGATGCAAAAACATGATAAACATCGCACGCAATCAAATAATAGTGACATGATATGTCCAATATCATATAGCTCCTTTGATCTCCATCTTGGGGCTCCATGATCATCTTGTCACCGGCATGACACTATGATCTCCATCATCATGATCTCCATCATCGTGTCTCCATGAAGTTGCTCGCCAACTATTACTTCTACTACTATGGCTACCGATTAGCAATAAAGTAAAGTAATTACATGGCGTTGTTCAATGACACGCAGGCCATACAATAAATAAAGACAACTCCTATGGCTCCTGCCGGTTGTCATACTCATCGACATGCAAGTCGTGATTCCTATTACAAGAACATGATCAATCTCATACATCACATATCATTCATCACATTCTTCTTGGCCATATCACATCACATAGCATACCCTGCAAAAACAAGTTAGACGTCCTCTAATTGTTGTTTGCATGTTTTACGTGGCTGCTATGGGTTTCTAGCAAGAACGTTTCTTACCTACGCAAAACCACAACATGATATGCCAATTGCTATTTACCCTTCATAAGGACCCTTTTCATCGAATCCGATCCGACTAAAGTGGGAGAGACAGACACCGGCTAGCCACCTTATGCAACTAGTGCATGTCAGTCGGTGGAACCAGTCTCACGTAAGAGTACGTGTAAGGTCGGTCCGGGCCGCTTCATCCCATAATGCCGCCGAATCAAGATTGGACTAGTAACGGTAAGCATATTGAACAAAATCAACGCCCACAACTACTTTGTGTTCTACTCGTGCATAGAAACTATGCATAGACCTGGCTCATGATGCCACTGTTGGGGAACGTAGCAGAAATTCAAAATTTTCCTATGTGTCACCAAGATCTATCTATGGAGAAACCAGCAATGAGGGGAAGGAGAGTGCATCTACATACCCTTGTAGATCTCTATGCAGAAGCGTTCAAGAGAACGGGTTGAAGGAGTCGTACTCGTCGTGATCCAAATCACCGGAGATCCTAGTGCCGAACGGACGGCACCTCCGCGTTCAACACACGTACAGCCCGGTGACGTCTCCCATGCCTTGATCCAGCAAGGAGAGAGGGAGAGGTTGAGGAAGACTCCATCCAGTAGCAGCACAACAGCGTGGTGGTGGTGGAGGAGCGTGGTACTCCAGCAGGGCTTCGCCAAGCACCGCAAGAGACGAGGAGGAGAGAGGTAAGGCTGCGCCAGGGAGAGATCAAATCGTGTGTGTTGCATCCCCCTAACCTCAAGTATATATAGGGGAAGGGGAGGGGCTGCACCCCCATCTAGGGTTCCCTCCCTAGGGGGGGTGGCAGCCCCCAAAACCCATCTAGGGTGCGGCCAAGGGGGGAGAGAGGGGGGGCGCACCTAGGGTGGGCCTTAAGGCCCATCTAGACCTAGGGTTTGCCCCCTCCCACTCTCCCTGCGCCTTGGGCCTTGGTGGGGGGCGCACCAGCCCACCTGGGGCTGGTCCCCTCCCACACTTGGCCCACGCAACCTTCTGGGGCTGGTGGCCCCACTTGGTGGTCCCCCGGGACCCTCCCGGTGGTCCCGTTACGTTACTGATAAAACCCGAAACTTTTCCGGTGACCAAAACAGGACTTCCCATATATAAATCTTTACCTCCGGACCATTCCGGAACTCCTCGTGATGTCCGGGATCTCATCCGGGACTCCGAACAACATTCGGTTACAACATATACAAACTTCCTTAATAACCCTAGCATCATCGAACCTTAAGTGTGTAGACCCTACGGGTTCGGGAACCATGCAGACATGACCGAGACGTTCTCCGGTCAATAACCAACAGCGGGATCTGGATACCCATGTTGGTTCCCACATGTTCCATGATGATCTCATCGGATGAACCACGATGTCGAGGATTCGATCAATCCCGTATACAATTCCCTTTGTCTAGCGGTATTGTACTTGCCCGAGATTCGATCGTCGGTATCCCGATACCTTGTTCAATCTCGTTACCGGCAAGTCTCTTTACTCGTTCCGTAACACATCATCCTGTGATCAACTCCTTGATCACATTGTGCACATTATGATGATGTCCTACCGAGTGGGCCCAGAGATACCTCTCTGTCACACGGAGTGACAAATCCCAGTCTCGATTCGTGCCAACCCAACAGACACTTTCAGAGATACCTGTAGTGTACCTTTATAGCCACCCAGTTACGTTGTGACGTTTGGCACACCCAAAGTATTCCTACGGTATCCGGGAGTTGCACAATCTCATGGTCTAAGGAAATGATACTTGACATTAGAAAAGCTTTAGCATGCGAACTACACGATCTTGTGCTATGCTTAGGATTGGGTCTTTTCCATCACATCATTCTCCTAATGATGTGATCTCGTTATCAACGACATCCAATGTCCATGGTCAGGAAACCATAACCATCTATTGATCAACGAGCTAGTCAACTAGAGGCTTACTAGGGACATGGTGTTGTCTATGTATCCACAGATGTATCTGAGTTTCCTATCAATACAATTCTAGAATGGATAATAAATGATTATCATGAACAAGGAAATATAATAATAACTAATTTATTATTGCCTCTAGGGCATATATCCAACAACAAGTGTCACTCCGAAGCTTATGGAGGACACCATGCTGGAGATAGAACTGCACATAAGGTACTGCAATCAGGTTTTTATTGGCCTACTCTCTTCAAGGATGCCCGTAAGTTTGTCTTATCTTGTGATGAATGTCAAAGAATTGGTAATATTAGCAGACATCAAGAAATGCCTATGAACTATTCACTTGTTATTGAACCATTTGATGTTTGGGGCTTTGACTATATGGGACCTTTTCCTTCCTCTAATGGTTATACACATATTTTAGTTGCTGTTGATTACGTTACTAAGTGGGTAGAAGCTATTCCAACTAGTAGTGCTAATCATAACACTTCTATTAAAATGCTTAAAGAAGTTATTTTTCCAAGATTTGGAGTCCCTAGATATTTAATTACTGATGGTGGTTCACATTTTATTCATGGCGCCTTCCATAAAATGCTTGATAAATATGATGTTAATCATAGAATTGCATCTCCTTATCATCCTCAGTCTAGTGGTCAAGTAGAATTGAGTAATAGAGAACTCAAATTAATTTTGCAAAAGACTGTTAATAGGTCTAGAAAGAATTGGTCCAAGAAACTAGATGATGCATTATGGGCCTATAGAACTGCATATAAAAATCCTATGGGTATGTCTCCGTATAAAATGGTCTATGGAAAAGCATGTCACTTACCTCTCGAACTAGAACACAAGGCATATTGGGATATTAAAGAACTTAATTATGATTTTAAACTTGCCGGTGAGAAGAGGCTATTTGATATTAGCTCACTTGATGAATGGAGAACCCAAGCCTACGAAAATGCCAAGTTGTTTAAAGAAAAAGTTAAAAGATGGCATGACAAAAGGATACAAAAGCGTGAGTTTAATGTAGGTGATTATGTATTGCTATACAACTCTCGCTTAAGATTTTTTGCAGGAAAACTTCTCTCTAAATGGGAAGGTCCTTACGTTATCGAAGAGGTCTACCGTTCCGGTGCCATAAAAATCAACAACTTCGAAGGCACAAATCCGAAGGTGGTAAACGGTCAAAGAATCAAACATTATATCTCAGGTAATCCCATAAATGTTGAAACCAATATTATTGAAACCGTAACCCCGGAGGAATACATAAGGGACACTTTCCGAAACGTTTAAGACTCCGAAAAGGAATAGGTATGTGGTACGGTAAGTAAACCGACTCCAAAACAGTTTTTAAGGCAATATTTCTCCGTTTTGGAATATTTAGAAAAATAGAAAAATAAGTAGCAGTCCGGGAAGGACACGAGGGCTCCACGAGGGTGGAGGGCGCGCCCTACCCTATTGGGCGCGCCCCCTACC
This sequence comes from Triticum dicoccoides, assembly GCF_002162155.2. Taxonomy (NCBI): domain Eukaryota; kingdom Viridiplantae; phylum Streptophyta; class Magnoliopsida; order Poales; family Poaceae; genus Triticum; species Triticum dicoccoides. Next base: position 97,383,096 of record NC_041384.1, read on the forward strand.
TCGTGGGCACCTCGTGTGCTCTCCGGACTCCGTTTTCGTACACGACACGTATTTTGGTCGGTAAAAAATCATTATATAACCTCCCGGGGATTTTGACTCCCGTATCATGCAAAAATCTCCTGTCTTTGTTTCGAGCTGTTTTCCATCAGGGTTGTCAAGGCCGGGCACTATGTCGTCTCCCTCCTCCAACCATGAGGGCAATGATGCTTGGCTAAAGAAGATAGAGCTGAAGAGAGAAGAACTTATGGAGATCAGCAAGGCTTAAGGGATCAAGAAGGCCATGGAGGACCAAGTTCTGGCAACAGAAGACACTCTTCAACTGGATCACAATCTTCTTACCCCAACAGAAATCGAAGCTTTCAAGATGACTGAGTTAGCTCGTATACAAAATAAGTATCTCACACGTGAAAATATTTTGTTGAAGGAGCATACCATCGCACTCAAGGGCATTATCCGCAAGTTAGAAGACCTCCTACGCTCGATGTGCGACTATCCATCATCGACAACCCCACTGTCGGTGTCAAAACCGGCGGATCTCAGGTAGGGGGTCCCGAACTGTGCGTCTAGGCCGGATGGTAACAGGAGGCAACATACATGAAGTTTTACCTAGGTTCGGGCCCTCTCGATGGAGGTAAAACCCTACGTCCTGCTTGATTAATATTGATGATATGGGTAGTATAAGAGTAGATCTACCACGAGATCAGAGAGGCTAAATCGTAGAAGCTAGCCTATGGTATGATTGTTGATGTGTATGTTGTCCTACGGACTAAAACCCTCCGGTTTATATAGACACTGGAGAGGGTTAGGGTTACATAGAGTCAGTTACAATGGTAGGAGATCTGAACATCCGTATCGCCAAGCTTGCCTTCCACGCCAAGGAAAGTCCCTCCGGACACGGGACAGAGTCTTCAATCTTGTATCTTCATAGTCCAGGAGTCCGGCTTGAAGGTATAGTTCGGCTATCCGAACACCCCCTAATCCAGGACTCCCTCAGTAGCCCCTGAACCAGGCTTCAATGACGACGAGTCCGGCGCGCAGATTGTCTTCGACATTGCAAGGCGGGTTCCTCCTCCAAGTACTTCATAGAAGATTTTGAACACAAAGATAGTGTCCGGCTCTCCAAAATAAGTTTCCACATATTGCCATAGAGAGAATAATATTTACACAAATCTAATCTGCTGACGTATTCTGTAGCGTGGCACACCACGGCCAAGCCTTTATCCGAATCGTTTCAGTATCCCACCTCAGTGCGTTATGCGAGGCGGTTTCCTTGGCACATCTTGTCAAAGAAGAGATCGTGTCCCTTATTCCGGGATTCTCATCAATACGGGCGTGGGTAACCCAACCGCGCCTTTGATTACGGCGCTTGGAGATAAGCGAGTTTTACCAGGCTGGTGGGGACATGTAGTTGCATCCACCATATAAGGGGATAATGATCCACCTTTTCACCCATGCCTTCTTCCTCCTTTGCCTATCCATTCTTGCGCACTCGAGCTCCAGCGCCCAAGTCCGCACTACCACCTCAACCTTCTCCTGTCATGTCCGGAGCGGGAGGCAAGTGGATGGTCTCCTCCGTCACGGAGGGACACATCAAAAAGCTGAGGAAGGCCGGATATCTGGCTAGCGACATCGCGCACCGGTTTCCCGAAAAGGGGCAGCTCATCCCCACTCCTAGGCCCCATGAGAGGGTGGTATTCCTCCCCCATTTCCTCCGCGGACTAGGCTTCCCTCTGCATCCACTTGTCCGGGGGCTCATGTTCTACTACGGCCTGGATTTCCACGATCTGGCCCCGAACTTCGTCCTCAACATCTCGGCATTTATCATCGTGTGCGAGGCGTTCCTCCGCATCCGCCCCCATTTCAGCCTATGCCTTAAGACTTTCAACGTCAAGCCAAAGGTGGTGCGCGGCAGCCAAGCGGAGGTGCCATGGTTGGCAAGATGGCCAACGTCCTGTGGCTCGAGGGCTCCTTTGTGGAGACCCTGAAGGGGTGGCAATCAGGGTGGTTTTACGTCACCGAGCCACGCGACGCCGAATGGGTCGCACCCCCTGAGTTTCGATCCGGCCCCCCTACGCGGCTCACCTCCTAGAAGGAGACATGCCTGTCTTGGGGTAAAAAAGGAGAGCTGACCGGACTCCAAACATGCATCCAAACCCTCGTGGACAAGAAGCTCAAGCTTGTCAATGTAGTCCAGGTTATGCTCATCCGCCTGATCCTCCCGTGTCAATGATTGGCCTTCAACCTGTGGGAGTTCGACCCGGCGCGGCATCAAACTCTAAACAGGCTCTTCGACACGACGTACGAAGATGCCTGGAGGATGCTCTTCAAGGGCGCCGAGGCTCCCGCATCCGCTGCCGAGGATCGCGGATTCAGTACTCAGCATCACGCTCATGCGGTAAGCTGTCTTTATCCCCTTACAGGGTATCAGTTTTTCATAGTTTGACTCTATGCGGAATCTGAGTTCCCTTATCTTTGATAGGATTGGGAGGTGACGTCCGGACAGATCAACTGTCCGGTTCCTTTGCCCGAGGGCCTAGCGGACGCTCGCTTGGCGAAGCTGCTGGTTCTGGCGCCCTATGTGATGCCGGAGAAGAAGGCCACGAAAAGGGCCACGGGGACTTGAAAGAGTGCCCGGTGCCAGGAGCTGTCGGATTCGTCATCCGACGGTCCTGAAGAGCCTTCCTCTCGTGAAGACGAGGAGGAAGAAGAAGAGACCTCTCCCCCTCCAGCGGGAGGAGAGAAGAAAAGTAAGGCCGCCCTCTCTGAGGAGGCCGGAGGGTCCAAGAAGGGGAAAACCCTTCCTGCGGACTACTCCAATGACGCCGACGACGGCGAAGAGGAGTGGCAGCCTAGGGCCAAGCCCCTGGCAAAATCGTAAGTATCCGGATACCGGAGTAATTCATAGTATTCGTTTATTGCACAACTTTCCCTTATGTCGAATATGCTTATGCAGCCCACCCAAAGACTGGCTCGACACATCGTCGAGCGGCTCACTGGACTCGTCGGAGGTGAACTCGCTTCCGACGGCTTCCTCCCCCCGCCCTATGGACGACACCGAGGTGTTATCCCAACAGGTTCCAAGCAGGGAGGAGGTGGTCCCGGAGGCGCCGCAAGGCGACCTCCCGGACTCCAGGAGTAAAGGGGATGAGACCCCCTAGGGCTCCAAGTCCGGCTTTAGGCCGGACACCGCTCCGGAACCTTCAAGGGTTCCGGAGTCCAGCGGGGGACCTCCTTCCAAGAGGAGCAAGTCCACCATGCCGGCGACCCCCGTCCATCCGGAGGCGCCGAACAATATGTTGGAGGCGCTCCAAGGCGCCTCCATCAACGAGGAGCACCGCGCTATTATGAGTGCGGTGGTCCAGAAGGTTCAGTCCGCCAAGAGCGGACTGACTGAAGCTTGTACTAGCCTTTTGACAGGCTTTGAGGTAAGTAAATAATGTGTAAACGATATTACCGCATAGACAGTAGTCCCTGATGCTCTGTTGGGCATTCGGGAAGAAAAGCCGAATAGAGGATCAAAAAATTCACAGGAGTCTAACAAAAGGAGTCAATATGCATGTGCAGGCTTCTCTGCTGGCGTCCTCCGTACTCACTACGGAAGTGGACACGCTGAAGCAGAGCCTCGAGAAGTCCGAGCAAGAGCTTGAGCGTGCCAAGAAGCAGCTCGAGGAGAAGGAAGGTAAGAAATACCGTGGTTGAATATGTATATAAAAATGGTGCAATTGCAAGAAATGACAGGATTAACATGGCTATTGTAGGGGCCACATCTGAGGTGGCGACCCTTAAGCAAGCGCTGCTCGAGGCCGAGAAGAGTGAGGCCGCGGAGCGCATCGAGCGGGAGAGGTATGAGGCCGAGGTTGGCAAGGTGCGGCAAGAGCTCCAGGTTCTCATGAAGAAACATGAGAGTTTGGAGCTTGACTCAAAGACGCGAGCGTCCGAGCTCGCGGCGGCTATTGAAAATGCCAAGTCTGCCAAGGTCGAATCCCAGAAAACCCTCCAAGAGTTGGATGAGGTGAAGAAGATAGCGGTGGGTAAGGCATTCTCTATGCAAAGTAAACACATAAACGTGAGTTACTTGATACTTACCCGAATCCGAAGCTCTCTAGGGGCATTTGCAGATCTTCCCCGGAGTGTATCTGATGCCACCGCATTGTATCGAGCCGAGGAGGGCGGCTCGACAGAGAAGGTGTTCTGGTCTCAGTATGCTGAGGCCGGACACCCCGTGCCCCTGAGCGACCAGCTGAAGCAACTGGTCGAGCTCCACAAGGCGGCCGAACAGGCCATGAAGGGCCTCCTAGTTCGGCTTTGGCCTGGAGAGGCCCTGCCTAGGAGCTATTTCGGGCTGGTGCGGCGGCTGGTGGAGGCATGTCCAAGGATCAAAGTCATCAAGCGCTCCGTCTGTATTGAAGGTGCCCGTAGGGCCTTTGCCCGTGCTAAGGTGCACTGGGGCAGGCTGGATGCGGAGAAGCTTGTGAAGGACGGGCCACCAGCGGGGAAAGAGCATCGCAAGCCCGAAAATTACTATAAGGATGTTCTGAAGGGTGCCCGCCTTGTGGCGGATGAATGTACTAGGGATGTAATTTTTGTGTAAAACTCGCTCGTTCTTGTCCTGTGCGCTGAAAACTTGTTCATATGCACTGAGCAATGCTGCTTGAATTTAAAATATTACCTTCTGTGCGGCTGTTTATCAATACTGAGAGATGGCGAGTCGTCGGCTTCTGCCCCCTTGCCACTAGTGCTGGGGTGTTCGGGGATAAATCTGGGCGCTCTTTTTCCCATGTTTGGGTCCTTCGAGGGAGGCGCTCAGCCCGACGAACGAGGCAATCGGACTATAATGCGTGAACACTCTCACTTGGCCATAGAATTCTATAATTTTAAATTTTGGCGAAGCCCCCAGTATTCGGAAGACCGAGTTCGGGGCGCTATCCATGCCTTGGCTGGACAGAGCCGACCCGTCGCCCTAAGCGGCATAAGTCTTTAGGGACTCGAAAAAACCTCACAAACAGCGACCAGCTCTCGCTTCATCATGAAGTCAGTTTTAGCTTTCTCCACTGAGGTGCTCGGCCCAGCTCAATTGGGGCACAATCGCAGTGGTTCTCCTAGTGCTACCTTAGCCAATATAGCGGAACGTAAGGCACGGAAACATAGGAGCCGGGCAAACCCAACTATTGACCCAAGACATGATTCGGAGCCGATGCATATAATGCTATAAGTTCGGGGTGCCGCACTTCTGAAAGTGTTCGGACTTCTCACACCATATTGAGGGGTGCTAAAAGCCCCTGGCGTATTTTGGCCATACCAAGTTGTACGGGTGCAACATGTCATTAAGGAACATTTATTTATAAAAAGATAGTGCAAAAATAGATAAAAGCTATGCATTGTTTATTAGAAATAGCTGCGATCAAAGCAGAACAATACAAGTAATGCGATAAACGAAAAGTTGGACTATTTAACATGTCTGCTCCAGGGGCAAGCGGTGGAATAGTATGCGAAACAGGTATACTGCTGGGATTTCCGTGATGCGGCATGGCTTGTCTACTTCCCTGGTTCTTGCATCGTTTGTGCGGCAATTGAACTGCCGAACAGGCCTTCCGAAGAGTAGAGTCCTGGAGGTAAGAGAAAAGTAAAAAATCGGCAGCCCCTGGTAGTGATGGTGCCCCTCCCCCTATGCCCATGGTATTTCTATAGCGTAATTATGTACGCGAAGTACTGGCGTCGCCTTTTTGCTAGGGTTGGGGTTGTGGCCACATTGCTACACCTACTCGGAACGTGCCAGGCGGTCTTGTTGTAGGTTACTCCGGGCGCGCTTGACGGTGTTCGGACGTTTAATGGCCGGACTGGAGAACTGCCTAGAGAGGCTGCTTTGTACTTCTGCTACAAGGGCCGCCGTGTGCTCCTCCGTTCGGAGGGAGCGTTCGGTGTTTCCATTGAACGTAATTACTCCACGAGGGCCTGGCATCTTGAGCTTAAGGTATGCGTAGTGCGGTACCACATTGAATTTGGCGAATGCGGTTCGTCCGAGTAGTGCATGATAGCCACTGCGGAATGGGACTATGTCGAAGACCAATTCCTCGCTTCGGAAATTATCCGGGGATCCGAAGATCACTTCAAGTGTGACTGAGCCTGTACAGTTGGCCTCTACACCTGGTATTACGCCTTTAAAGGTCGTTTTGGTGGGCTTAATCCTCGAGGGACCGATGCCCATTTTTCGCACTATATCCTGGTAAAGCAGGTTCAGGGTGCTGCCGCCGTCCATTAGGACTCTAGTGAGATGAAATCCGTCAATAATTGGGTCTAGAACCAATGCGGCAAATCCGCCATGACGGATGCTAGTGGGATGGTCTCTTCGATCAAAGGTGATTGGGCAGGAGGACCATGGGTTGAACTTTGGGGCGACTGGCTCTACCGCGTATATGTCCCTTAATGCGCGCTTCCGCTCCCTTTTTGGAATGTGGGTGGCGTATATCATGTTCACCGTCCGCACTTGTGAGGGGAAACCCTTCTGTCCATTGTTGTTCGGCGACCGGGGCTCCTCCTCGTCGTCGCTATGCAGCCCCTTGTCTTCATTGTCGGCGCTTAACTTGCCTGCCTGGTTGAACACCCAACAATCCCTGTTCGTGTGATTGGCCGGCTTTTCGGGGGTGCCATTTATTTGGCACAAGCGGTCGAGTATTCGGTCCAAGCTGGACGGGCCCCTAGGATTCCTTTTGAATGGCTTTTTCCGCTGACCGGATTTAGAGCCTCTGAATCTGGCATTAACTGCCATATTCTCAGCATTGTCGCCGTTAATGCAGTGCTTCTGCTTGTTGCGACGCGACCTGCCACTAATGTCCTTGGTGTCCGAACTACCAGGGTTCTTGGTCATATTGTTGCTACGAGCAAGCCAGCTGTCTTCTCCCGTGCAAAAGCGGGTCATGAGTGTCGTGAGTGCTGCCATAGATTTTGGCTTTTCCTGTCCAAGGTGCCGGGCCAGCCACTCATCACGAATATTGTGCTTGAAGGCTGCTAGGGCCTCAGCGTCCGGACAGTCGACTATTTGATTTTTCTTTGTTAGGAACCGTGTCCAGAATTGCCTGGCCGATTCCTTTGGCTGCTGAATTACGTGACTCAAGTCATCGGTGTCTTGGGGTCGCACATAAGTGCCCTGGAAATTGCCGAGGAATGCGGCTTCCAGGTCCTCCCAACAACTGATTGATCCTGTTGGCAAGCTGTTGAGCAAATGCCGAGCTGGTCCTTTAAGCTTGAGTGGGTGGTATTTGATGGCGTGAAAATCGTCATCGCGGGCCATGTGGATATGAAGGAGATAATCCTCGATCCATACCGCAAGGTCTGTTGTGCCATCATATGATTCGATGTTTACGGGTTTGAAACCCTCGGGGATTTGATGATCCATTATTTCGTCTGTAAAGCACAGTGGGTGTACAGCGCCTCTGTACTGGGCGATATCATGACGTAGCTCGAATGAGTTTTGTCTGCTGTGTTCAGCCCTGCCAAATTTGTGGCCGGCATGGCGGTTACCGTCTCGAGCCGTGGGGTGCCCACGCGATCTGTAGATCGATCGTGTTTGCCTTGTCTTGTCCTCCAACATGTCTCGTAAGTCCGGCGCATATACTCGTGCCTTGCTACGGGGTGCGGCTTGAGTGGAGGGCCGGGAGGCCTCTCTGTCACGGCCACGAGGTGGCCGTTCGGCCGCATCAAGTGCTTCCTCCTCTAATTGGGGTAGCAACCTGCGCTTTGGGTAACCCTTGGAGGGGCATTCGAGTTTATGCTCTTCAGCCACAAGGACTCCGGTCCATCTGTCAACCAGCAAATCTTGATCAGCTCGGAGCTGTTGCTATTTTTTCTTGAGGCTTCTTGCCGTGGCCATAAGCCTGCGTTGGAAACGCTTTTGCTCAACGGGATCCTCTGGCACGACGAATTCGTCGTCGTCGAGGCTTGCCTCATCTTCGGAGGGAGGCATATAATTATCGTCCTCGACCTCTCTGTCTATCGCTCTCTCATGAGGGCTGGTTTCTCGATCCTCCTGTGCTAAACCTTGCTGGAGGGGGTTTTCTTCGGCACTCTCCGGAGTATTATTATCTCCCGTGCTGGAATCGCCGTTTTTGTGTTGGCGGGATTTTGAGCGGCGCCGCTAACGCCGGCGCTTGGGCTGTTTCTTGGAGGGGTCATCCTCCGCTGTTCCATCACCCTCTCCCCCTTTTGGGGTGTCCACCATGTATATGTCATATAACGAGGTGGCTTTCCAGGGCCTGGTAGGCGCTGGTTCTTCATCATCTCCTTCATCGGCGTCCATACCGTCGATGTCTTCGGAGTCGAAGTCAAGCATGTCGGTTAGGTCGTCGACAGTGGCTACAAAGTGGCTGGTGGGTGGGTTTTGAATTTCTTCATCGTCCGTACCCCAACCTTGCTGACCGTAGTCTGGCCAGGGCTCTCCTGATAAAGAGAGAGACTTCAGTGACTTCAGGATATCGCTGAAAGGCGAGTGCTGAAAGACGTCCGCGGCCGTGAACTCCATGATCGGCGCCCAATCGGATTCGATCGGCGGGGGCACGGAGGGTTCGGAGTCCGGAGAAGAATCCGGCTTTGTGGAGTCATGAGTCTCGCAGAGTATGGGGCTGGTGTTCGGCTCAATCGCCGTTGGGATCACAGCCCCCGAGGTGGCGTCCAACCGCCCATCCTCGATCTGCGCGGCTGGCTCCGAACTAAGGGTCGGAGCCGACGTGGGTGCGGCCTCCAGGGCACTGTTCGGCGGCAGAGCTAGATCATGCTCGTTGTGACAGTGCGGCGCGCTCGGCGGTGGTTCGAGTCCGTCGAAGATCAAGTCCCCTCGGATGTCAGCCATGTAGTTTAAATTTCCGAATCTGACCTGATGGCCAGGGGCGTAGCTTTCGATCTGCTCTAGATGGCCAAGTGAATTGGCCCGCAGTGCGAAGCCGCCAAAGCCGAAGATCTGTCCGGGGAGGAAGGTCTCACCCTGGACTGCATCGCCATTGATGATCATAGGAGCCATCGGGCCTGACGGCGACGACACAGAGGAACTCTCAATGAAAGCACCAATGTCGGTGTCAAAACCGGCGGATCTCGGGTAGGGGGTCCCGAACTGTGCGTCTAGGCCGGATGGTAACAGGAGGCAAGGGACACGAAGTTTTACCCAGGTTCGGGCCCTCTCGATGGAGGCAAAACCCTACGTCCTGCTTGATTAATATTGATGATATGGGTAGTACAAGAGTAGATCTACCACGAGATTAGAGAGGCTAAACCCTAGAAGCTAGCCTATGGTATGATTGTTGATGTGTATGTTGTCCTACGGACTAAAACCCTCCGGTTTATATAGACACCGGAGAGGGTTAGGGTTACATAGAGTCGGTTACAATGGTAGGAGATCTGAACATCCGTATCACCAAGCTTGCCTTCCACGCCAAGGAAAGTCCCTTCTGGACACGGGACGGAGTCTTCAATCTTGTATCTTCATAGTCCAGGAGTCCGACTTGAAGGTATAGTTCGGCTATCCAAACACCCCCTAATCTAGGACTCCCTCACCCACCTTCTTCACCAACAAAGGAGACGTAATCACATTGGTATGGGAACTCCACTTGGCAACTGCTAAGCTTGGGGGAGTGCCCCGGTATCGTATCACCATCACTTTTCACTACAAAAAAGACACATCCGTGACATTTTGGGCCGAACGAATTTTTTTTCTGTCATACATATGACACTTCTATGATGATAATTCTGACAAAACCCGGTATCATCATAGATGTGGTGGGCTCCTACTTCTATGAGAAAACATCATGACAGAAAATGGGCTTTTTGTCCTGGGCGGGCCGGAGATGCAGTTGCATGACATTCTTTGGGCGGTCCATGACGGAAAAAACCGTGGTAGAAGCGAGGGCGAGGAAAATTTCGGGGAGTTCTCGGTTACGGTGGGAGGTCGGGGCCGAGCGATGCGCGTTTCTCTCGTACACGTACACGCGTGTGTGTGAGGCATTGGCTCTAACTGAACCCGAGCGAGGCGTTGGGCTCTAACTGAACCCGAGCGATTGCACTGCAGGCTACGCGTTACTGAACCTGAGCGATCGATCGATGGCTGTTAACTGAACCCGATCGAGCGATTCCTTCGCTACTGGTGCTAACTAAAGCCAATCGATGGGATGAACAG
>NC_041384.1:97393666-97409312 GCF_002162155.2 Triticum dicoccoides
GTGGTGTGGAGGGCTGGATGAACAGTAGACGGTGGAGGGCTGCCCGTGGAGGGGTGGTTGAACAGGACCCCGTGGTGTGGAGGGTTGGATGAACAGTAGACGGTGGAGGGGTGCTTGAACAGTAGCCGGTGGAGTAGCGCGCGGTGGAGGCTGGATGAACAGGAGCCCGTGGAGGCTGGATGAATAGGAGCCCGTGGAGGCTGGAGGAGGTGGACGGTGGAGATGAACAATATCCTGTGGAGTCCCGTTTTGCGGTACGCCACACCCCTCCCGATGAACAGGACCCCCGTTTCGACTGTAGCGCTCCAACACAAGTCTGTTTCCTCCGTTTTGCGGTACGCCACACCCCTCCCGATCAACAGAACCCTGTTTCGACCGTAGGAGGTCCGTTTCCTTCGTTTTGCGGTACGCCAGACCCCTCCTAATAACTGGATCCCGTTTCGAACGTGGTCGGTCGAACACAAGGCCGTTTCCTCCGTTCTGCGGTACGCCAGGCCTCGTTTCCATCGCCTGTTCCGTCCAAGCCCTCCCGATGAACACGACGCATTCCGTTGGCTCCCCATGAACACGACGCATTCTGTTGCTTCCCCATGAACACGACGACGACGTTGTTTCTCCATTCCGACCCAGCCATGTACACGAGCCCTGGCCGTACGTACGCACGCGTAGGCGTTTGAGACCCCGCCCGTATGTACACATACGTGGCCGTATTTTCTTTCTTGCATCCTGGCCGCTGTACGTACGTGTACATGCTACGTGCGTGCCTCTACTACGACACGTGCGCACCTCTACATCGACCAGTATGTATGTACACGTTCGCGACCAGAATGCCAATGCTACGTACGCTTCGACCAGGTGGGCCCCGACTGTCAGGCACTTCCTTGCTTGCGAAGATGTAGCTGGTGGGTCCCAGCAGTCAGGGGGCGAATTGTTTTTTTTTCGGACGCACTTCCTTGCATGAGAAGGTGTAGCTGGTGGGTCCCAGCAGCCGGGGGGCTGGTGGGTCCTAACAGTCAGGGGGCGAATCATTTTTTTCGGACGCACTTCCTTGCGTGCGAAGGTGTAGCTCGTGGGTCCCAGCAGTTAGGGGGCAAATCATTTTTTCACGAAATACGGTGGCCCATCCGGTGGGTCCCCGCTGTCAGGTGGAGGAATAATTATTTTGCGCGTAATAAGGAGGCACTTCCTTGCGGCTGCTGTGGACCGAGCTGTTAGTCTCTCCATGTACAGTACTCTTCCGATGGAAGTCGATCGTTGACCACGTTGACCACGGCGCACCGAGAGCACCAGGGCGGTGGTCTGGACGACGGCGAGGCTAGGAAGGGGACAACGCGGAGCCGTGGAAGACGCAACAGTGGAAGCCCGCGCGGAGAGGAGTATGAGGGTTCACTGGTTCGGCTGCGGTGTGAGGCTGCCGTCGCTGCAGAATAACAGGGGGTGTGGGTGAGTAGAGGGATGGCCTCGCCAGCGGTGGGAGTAGTACGGGGCGGTGAGGCCTCCGCGGCATCACAACCGACCACGGGAGGCAGGAGCACGCGACATGACCGACGCTGCTTTGGGCGGCTGGAGCAAGAAGACCAGAGGTTGAAGAAGCACTACTGCCGTTGGATGGACATCGTACAATCACTGCATCTAGAATCATTTATATTGATTAAGTTGACAAAGCTCTTGGTAAGCGTCAACTTAGTAGGCCCACAGCTCGGATTTGGCAAAGAACATATAGCCCATTTGCGATTTGTAAGAATGTACAGGCCATTTTTTAATTCTAATGGAATTTACTACAACCCATTTACAGTTAAAAGTACATCCCAACTTCTAGCTAGGACAACGATTAATAATTTCAAACAACCGCTCAAAACAGAATTAAAAAAAATTCCCACATTTTGATGGGATCCGAAATATTTTTATCCGAAATTTCTAGTCAGGTTAAATATAATTTCAAAATAAAGTTGTATTACGTTAAAATCCAACAAAATATTGCGCGCGCAACAAGTAATGAAATTAAAATTTTCAAATTCCAATAATAATATATTTTTCAAACTAATTACGTGTTTGGTGCATACTAACTGTCCAGTTATTATAATTACATCCCATTTATTATTTCTTAAAGTCCATTTTCTTGTTAAGCCTAATGCATACCTCCTAGGAAAGTTTGCAGCCCAGCGGGGCGGAGAATAACAAGTTGACCCGGATATTGTGTACAACTGTCGGCCCAGTTGCATTGCTGATGTTGAAAAAAGCTATTTTTTATACACACATTTAAATTTTTTTGTATAGATAAGGAACATTTTTTATACACACATTTAACAATTTTTAAATACATGATTAACACTTTTTAAAACATATTTTTAGTCAACAGTGGGCCCACAACGAGCGGAGGAGGTCACAATACACATATTTTTAAATATATGATTAACAGTTTTGCAAAAATAATTAGCCCAAAGCGAGCCAATTAGCTCCAGTCGGCCCACAGTGGGCCGACAGGGGCTAGTCAGCCAGCTGTAGGCCGACTGGAATCCAATCGGCCTACTGTGGGCCGAGTAGGCCCAGTCGGCCTGCAGCGGGCCGACGGTGTATTATTTTTGAACTTTTTTACCTAGCGTAATATATATGAAAATTAATTAAAAAATGTATTATTAAAAAAATAGCGAAAAAAGGCCTGTGTAGTACAGTACAACCTAACATGGTTACTCAGCCCACATTCAGCGACGCCGGAAAGGCCCAAACAAGGCTTTTGTACAACTTTTTGAAGTCACTGATCTCAATTAATAACTTAAGAAAAAAGTTAGATTACAGTGGAACCTAATTAAAAGCTGTCACGAGCAAATAAATAATTCAACGGGTCCCACTTGTGCGTGTGCGCGCGCGTGTGTGTCTCTGTGTGTGTGTGTGTGTGTGAGAGAGAGAGAGAGAGAGAGAGAGAGAGAGATAGAGAGAGACCAATCGGCCGATGCTCGTAAATACATCTTTCAGCCATATGCATTGCTGATGCTCAGTAAAAACTTATATAGTTGACACAATCATATAGAACATCATAGCACACTGAACTTGCATACAAAAATTTCACGCAGGCGGCACAATCAGGATGGAAGCAGTGGATCACTACAGGAAGGGCTATGTTGAAACCAACGAAGTCGTACATAACGATTCATCGTCTTTATCAATGACGGGGAAATATCTTGAATGTTGTGCAAAGAAAACAGGCAGACAACACAATAAGTTCTCCTAGCACATTAAGTTGACATACATCCCTTTCTAAAAAAAGTTCAGGTACAAAATTAGAATAGGTCACAATCAAATGTACTGGCATATCAGTGCTTCACACCCATTACTTAGATTTAACTAGTATCTGACAAGATTCAGTTGTTACCTCAAATTAGAGCACATCCAGGCAGCCAGCCCTGCCTCTTCTCCCAAAGAAGAAGTGGCCTCCGCCGCACGATGGAGTAGGCCCTGTGCCATCCATTGTTTCGAGCAACACGGGGAAAGTCTGATGTTGACTCCTATAATGGACGTCATCGACGGACCATGGCACTAGCGGCGATGGCAGGACTTTGATTGATGGATTGACCACTTCTTCGACATGCACGAACACTCGATACAGGTACATCCCTAACGTGGTCCGCGGCGGCCTTGGTGGTGATGAATAGTACAACCCCGGTTCCTGCACCGGTATCTCAACACCAATCACCTTCGCTATGGTGGACGGCTTCTTCATCCATGCCGTAACTGTCAAAGCCCAGCTGTCTGGAGGAACAAACATACTTACGAGCTCACCTCCAAGGTCGTTGATAAGCTCGTTCATGGACTCGCTGTTCCAAGCACGTCGAGGCATGCCGTGGAAGGTAAGCTTTGTTAAAAACTCAAGATCAGAGGGCACCGAGCCCCATCCTGGGTGCCACCGATCAAAGCTCACCAGCGCGCCATCACAGAACAAACGCCGGGAAGATTCGAACACACGACTGCAGACGAAAGTTATCCGGAACCTGACGAAGAAATCAGCCGGTGGCGGACAGACTTCAATGAGCAAGTCACTTATTTGGATGCCGTGCGCAATGCCAAGAGCTTTGACAAGGTCATTCGGCGAGACGGGATGCCTGTCGCTGTTGATGGTTACCATCAGCACTTTGCCGGCAAACTGGTCGTCAAGCGCCGCCATGCCACTGTTGAGCGACAGCATGCAGTGACCGAAGGCAGGACGGATCTCAGGATCTCCAGCTCGGAGATCCGCATTGACCAGCGATATGATAGTGCGCTTGAGTAGATGGAGTACAGGAGGGGGATTTTGGGGAACTGGAGTAGGAGTCGAGATTCCAGAGGTGGGGGAGGGGCGGGAGACTACGGATGAAAAGGTAGCATGAATTTCGAGCACGTGCCAATATGCTCTCGGTGCACAAGCGCACAAAAACACTGGTGGAGCCCACATGTCGGCCTAAGAGTCCTTATTCATTCTTTTTTGGAGAGCCTGGCCTTTTTTTCAGGATCTTTTGAGAGCTCGGCCTGAGAGTCATAATTGACCTGTTTGGCATTGCGTTACTACTTGGCCCATATTCAACGACATCTCACTGGCCCAAACAAGTGTACATCATCGAAAAGACACTGAGCTCAAATTATATAACTTGAAAAAAGGAGATATACTCTGAACACTGGAGAATGGTGATGCCCTCATTTAGCCCACCAGTAGTTCGAGACAATAAACAGTTCGAAACAACGATATATACAACATTCAAACACTGACTAGTGACTACTACTGACATAAACAGCAATACATGATAGTTCGTAAGAAGTCTTGCTATACCACCAACACGCACCCATCTGCAGCGCTCAGACTCTCGTGATCCAGACAAGAATGACATTCTAAACAGAAGCAACTATTACATAGTAAGAGTGACATAGACGAGGATGACCAAATGACAAGGAATATGCATAACAAAAGAAAGAACTACCCATCCAGAACCAGCAGCAAAGACAACAAAGTCATTCGAAGAGATGATCCAACACCATCATAATTTGCAGCCCCACTTCAGCGACCAGTGATCCAGAGACACCAGTACTCCACCCTTTCGATGCAACAACCCAATTACCTATCAACCTGAAGGCTCAAACCACATCACTTCCTGTCGTAATTGAAACATCCAAGGATCAAAGTTAATCTGGATGCCTTTGTCATTCTCACCTTCTTTTGGCTACAGGCTGTATTATTGACAATCAGGGGAGTTTGCTCACGAACTCCTAGGGCTCACCGTGTAGACACAGTTTTCCATAGCAAACAGAGCCTCTCTGCCATCAAGGTCCTTGCCAACGGTGATCTCCTGGTTAATCGGATAATTGAGTCCGAGAAACAGAGAGTGTGAACCAAGGCTGTTTACCCGCCTCCAACTAAAAAATCCTAAAGGCCCCAACAAGCTGGTATCCTGCTCATAGACGTAACAGCCACTGTCCGGATACTCACGTATTACACGGTGCTTGTATATAGTGGGGTTTTTGCAATATAACTTTTCCGGATCATGTGCCCGAATGATCATCAGTCCTTTGCTGTCGTCTGATCGAGCGAGGAACCAGTTGTGCTTCCCTGTTTTTGGCAAAGGTGGTGTGATTACAAAGGGCAGTAACTGTAGGGACACTGCATCATATCAAAAAGGACAGGCATTGTTAATGTAAGATCAGCATTGTTCAGACTATGAGTAGGATAATGCAAGAAACAACATTGATATGTCCCTGTTTGAACTAGGGGGGAAATACAGGGAAATGTATACTGGGTTCGAAAATATAGAAGTGCCATGCATGGTTATACTCATGTTATCTCGCAATCGATTCTTCATAGGAAACTACCATGTCATGCATGTTATGTAATCATGTTCTGTCCTCACAAACAAATTCTTCAAGGTAACTAACAGACCATGCATTGTCATATACTCATGTTCTGTGGGCAAAAATTTTGTGAGGATATTATTCTAGCCATTGATTGCTGAAGGGCGAATATAGGTATGTACACATGGTAAGCATTGCAGGATTTCACTACTTCCAAATATAGAGTTCTCCATATGCACATTTACTTCCCTAATGTATGGTTAGATGAAACCAGCAGTGTGGTGCATGTTTCTACATCATAAAAATGAGGAAACTAACATGGCCATTGATACACACTCATATTTAGTAGTAGTATATAGATTACTGTAAAATAAGGATAATATCCATATATTCCTAACCGTTTGATTATTCAGGGTACAAATTGGGTGTAATGACATGGTCACAATCGCATGAATTAACTCATTCCAAATATAGCTGATTTATGGCGTCTCTAATACATTGCCATAGTTCTACTCAAATTTTTCTCAAACAAAGATATGCCAATCATCACAAAAAGTTCAAACATTGTCATGGCGTCATCATTAACATGAGAGGAAACAACTTACACGCGCCATCCCAGCAATACATGGTGCCATCTGCTTTGTCGATCGCGTAGATGATGCCATTGTGTTCAATAGCATCACAGAAGTGTGTATCAGCTTTGACGATGATCCACTGCGAGCCGAGTTGTCTCCAGCTAAAGAAGGCACCGGCGTAAAGATAGGCGAGTCCACGGTCGAACAAGGCAATTAGCTTGAAGTCTGCGTAATTCGCATGTCATGTGGGCACTTGGCAGATTACAATCTTCTGCAAAACAAGGTCCGTCCAACTGACGTGGTAATCTAGATGACTTGGACTGCGATGGTAATACTCTATATAATCCAATGGAGGAAGGATAATCTCATGGGAGGTCTGGAAGTTCACGAGCACCAAATTTTTACAGTCTTCTCTGAAGGCAGCCATCCAGTGGGAGTTCATGCCGACCCAGTACATACCCGCCAAGAAGCTTCGGGCGATGGTGATCGGATCAATGTCGAGGGAAATGATGTATGGCGACCCACTACATACCTGCAAAGAAGTTTCGGCTAATGGAGATCGGATTGAAGTCGAGGGGCATCATGCACGCCTCCGTATCATGGTGAGCCGATCTCGCAAGACCAGATAGCAGCAAGCAGGGTGTCTTGAAAAGCTTAGGCCTCGCTTCGACGATGGCCGTGTGCATGTCCCTCGAGCATGCAACCAGCCGTAGGGCGCTCAACATATCCATACACGAACAACAGAGGTCGAGGATGTCACTGGGGAGATTGCTCCAATCGTGGCTCATATGGATGCTGCGCGGTTTGCGTTCGGCCATGGTGGAGTTTGGAAGGGGGCTTGATTTACGGGGGAGAAGGATGTCGGTGCTGGAGCGGCTAGCGAGGGAATAGTGGTACTTGGGGAGGCGAGTGAGGCGACGGTACACGGGGGCACAGTGATATGGAGACGGAGAAGGAGATGGAGATGGAGTGGTGCTATGGGAGCGGAGAGGGAGACGAGGCGAGGCGCCAATGTGCTGTACATCAGCGGTGACAGACTGCACTGTGCACAGGGTGAGGCTGACTTTGGTAACCTGAACACGCCGCCTGGACTAGTGTCAGGCGTAGGGTGTTGTCACTTCACTGTGAGGACCGGATGAATAGTATTTTGACCATCAAGTGTACCATAGTTGTACTACTACTAGTAGGTACATGAATACTCCAGTATTGTATAGCGTAAATAGGTCTCCCGTGCTAGCATTCCTATTCACTTCATCGTTCAGGTATCATCCATATTGCGAGCAGAACCAAATTCTCGTGCATGCGCAATCAATACTCTTTCGTGATGCATGCAGTGGTCGTTCTGGTGCATCAAGGATGGCATGCAGATCGTTCCACACTTGAGAAGAGGAAAAATGGAAAGGTAGAACGCGGCAGCAGAGGAAGAGAACGCTGGCTAACGAGGCTGGGAGGGGATCGAGCAGGAAGTTAATGCTCCACGCCTAAAGGTTTTGGGAAAACTTGATTTTCATAAGGTGACTTATACTCACCTAAACGGAGGGAGTATTCCTTAACCAGAGAATGTTGTGTCTCCCACTCACATGCTCAAAAAAACCACGACACATTTTTTATCTGTTTGCATAGGTCCCACCTATCAGGAAGGATGGGCACGTACACGAATAGGTACGACTCATCAGTCTACCCACATAGCCTTTTCGTTCAGTCTACCTAGCCATCTAATCAACTGCCTGCACACCACTTCTCCCATTTACTTCTCCATTGGGAACCGATTCTCCTCGGCTTCTTCACCTCCCCTTCATCTTCATTTGCATCCAAACCCCACTGCGTTCACATTGTTTTAACCTCTTTAAATAATCATCTACTACTTCAGTTAGACTAGCCATCTAATCCTAATTCTCCAAACCATAGCCCTCCGTTCCAGCGGTTCCAAATGGCGATAGAGATCGAGATGCAGGTTTTTAGCGTCCAACATGTCCTCGTCGAAGGCTCGATGCGCATAGTTGCCACCATCACCGTCCACCCAAGGGTTGTTCGGTAGTGTATCAACAATGTATCCAACTCCCTCGAAAAGGTAGAGACGAGGGTCATCGGTCTCGACGCAGAGTACACGGAGCGTGCCCCTGGGAAGATCCAGCGCGCCGCCGTCCTTCAGCTGTGCCTCGAAGATGAAGTTTTGGTGTACCACATCATACACTCGCCCTCCATACCAGGTGAGCTTCATGATTTCTTGTCTTGGGAGGACGTATACTTCTGTGGGGCAGCCATCGAAGGGGACAAACAGAAGCTGGAGCCGTACAACCTTGATTTGAATAGCATCATTAACCTACAAACCAGAATCAAAATTCCTGTAGAAGTTTTTGATAAACGGACACCATCCCTATTCCACGTAGCAAATTTTGTGCTCGGTACAAATCTTCAGAAGGGTGACGAGACAGTGGCATTAAGGTCATCTGGATGGGAGAATTATCCCTTGACGTACGAGCGGATAACATATGCTGCCCTTGATGCCCGTGTGAGTTTTGAGATAGGTGCAAGGTCCAAAGAGCTTGTTGCGAAGCCGTCTCCCACAAAGAATGAGAAGAAGAAGAAGAAGAAGAAGAAGAAGAAGAAGAAGAAGAAGAAGAAGAAGAAGAAGAAGAAGAAGAAGAAGAAGAAGAAGAAGAAGAAGAAGAAAAGGCTGACCAGCAGGAGGGCATTATGGATGGATGAACTATTTCCTCTCTTGTAAAAAAAATATTCCCTCTCGGTGTATATTGATATAGATGGACTATTTCGATGGTGTGCATGTCTTTGGAACAGAGTAGTAGCGTGGGTCCGCTTGACTATAAGTAAATATTTATCCACATATATAGCTTTCTCTGCTACTCCTTCCAGTGATCGGTATGCAGTGCATGTGTCCATAGACATGACAACTTGTCCATGGAAGTTCAACTACGATGACCATCACGTTTCATCTCGCGATTCCCACGACGCCTCTCCAACCCACGGCACCACGCCCCCTGACGTGCGCCTCACCCCTCTCGGCCGCACCGCCCCTCTGCCTTTGTGTGCATGACATGTGGGCCACCTAAAATGCAGCGAGCATCAAGTTTCTACCACAGCCACCCGTGATTCCCATGACGCCGCTCGAACCCATGAAACCACACGTCCCCCGACCTGCGTCTCACCCCTCTTGGCCCCACTGCCCCTCTGCCTACGGGAGCATTACATGTGGACCAGTCACCTATCGGGTCCACATGTTATTGACTCAAAGGTAGGTGTAGTAAGGCGTTGAAGCTCAGTCCCGACGGCCCTGAGAGGGAAATGTAACTCCTGCGCCAGGGCTTGTGGTGCTCCCGCAGCACGAACTCGTGACAAACTCGAGATTTGTTTCTTTACTATACATGCACGCAATGATTTAATGGACATTGTAATCTCAACATGTGATGGGGAGCTCTAAATTTGAATTTGAAACTTATAAAATGAAAAGATTCAAAACAAATAAACTGGGAGAGAGGGAGTATATCGTAGGATGTGTCCCATACAAAATAAGTCCCTTCGTTTGTCACCGTGAAGATGCGGTTAGAAAGGAGCACATCGTCTTCCTACTCGTACGACAACAAATCGGCCGCAGATAGCATGGTCCGCCTTTGACCGCCATGTGCAAGGTTCGTGCTATCTTATTCAATCTCACTGTGGTTCCATCGTACCAATTCATGCGGTGGCCCGTTGCATGGCTGATCCCAATGTTGGACAAAGGTTCTATGGGAATGCTTTCACCATTGTAAATGTTGTGCAAATTGATGTTGGTACCCTCCCGTACATATACAAGCCAATCTGCACTCACACCGAGCCTAACCTGTGAAACAGTGGGTAGGGGGAGAATTAGGAAATGGACACGCAAGTAGTCTTTAGAATGCATTTACTACGTGATCAAACTCATCTTACCTACTCATCGGAGGAAATCAGAGTGCCCCTCAACGTCGGCATCTCAAGGGGCGTCAACTTGCAACTACGGCCACGCCGCGCTGGAGAGACCCCCAAGGAAACATCCTCGTGCGTTCCACGGAACATCAAGATGCATTTGTATGAGTAGTTTATCTTGTGAGAGAAAAGGATGAACGAGGGAAGGCCTCTAGAGATAGAGATGGACACTACTACTACCAATGTGCTGGCCCGTGCGTTGCAATGGATCCAAAGTAGTAGAGTAATACTTGTTCACGTGCTTGAAATATAAACACTCTAGTTTTGATATACATGTGTCAGTAGACATGACAGCTTGTCCATGGAAGTTGAACCACGACGACCATCACGTTTCTTGTTTCTACCACTGCCACACCCACACGCGATTCCCACGATGCCGCTCAAACCCACGGCACGACGTCCCCCGATGTGGACATGGATCCTCTGACGTGGCTATCACTGCCTTACCCTGCCTTTCCTTCGCTGACAGGTGGGACCCACGCTTATGGGTCCCACATGTCAGTGACAGAATGGTAGGATTGTTCGCGTCAGGGGATCCTCATCCCCCCGACGTGCCCCTCATCCCTCTCGGCCCCACCGCTCCTCTGCCTTTGTGTGCATGACATGCGGGTCAGCTGAACTGCGGCGACCATCAACTTTCTACCACAGACACGCCCGATTGGACGCGGTTTGCCTGCTCCGCTGCTGTGCTCTGATCTGTAGTCCCGCACCATTGAATTTTCATCCAGCGGCTGTGACACATTTTGTCCTGGGCATCAATCCTCAGCTGGAGTACTTATGTACTACAGGTAGTACCCACCGGTGTGGCCATGTACGCCTCGTAATGCCCCGACGCCCAGCTGTGGCACCCTCGCCACGACCACGCCACCACCGGCCGGTTCATCTCGAATGAGTGAGTCGCGAACCACGCCACCACCATGAGAATGACATGTGGGCCAGCCGCATTTAAGGCCCGCATGTCATTGACTCATAGGCCGGGCACTAAGCCACTGAAGTTCGATCCCGTGGGCCCCGAGAGGGAAATGCAACTCCTGCGGCAGGCCTTGTGGTGCTCCCGCAGTACGATCTCGTGCCAAAACTGGAATTTGTTTCTTACTACTACTCCTACCAACTAGTACTAGTAAGGTACACGTGCATTGCACGCATGACATTCTGGTGGTTTGTGCATTATGCTTCTACATGTGGAGCTTTCTGGATTCTAACATGTGGCAAAATCTCATGGAATGTAAGGTTAGGCAAGTTTGATTAACTTAGGTGAGTGTTTGGTTCAAGCCACACCTTAGGCAAGCTACACTAAGGCCCCACATGACATACACACAATCTAAGATGACTTATTCACCTAGAAGGAGGGAGTAGTGTTTCTAGCAAGATGCCCGCGTGTTGCACGAAGTTGATGAAAAAGGTAAGCACAACTTATAAATTGACGGATGGAGTACTAGTGAGAGTGATGCATATAATTAAGCAAAGGGATCGCACATGTCGGTATTGACTGGAACGAGAATGCAACAGCACAATAAGAATTAAGGCCACGATGATGCGATCGCAGTGGTGGTTACATAAGGCAAGAAGAAAGATGGATCCACGACGACCTCCTCCTCCTCAACTTAGTGCACTAGGCCGCCGACCGGCGGCTAAGGAGCGGCGGCTTTTGTGGCGAGGTCGAGGTTCTTCTCAGCAAAGGCATCCAATGCTTCCAGCCGGTTGAGGAAGGCCAACGTCGTAGCATCCTCACTGGCCTTGTAGATACCTATGTACATGATTTGCTCGTACACATGGATGTGTAGGTCGACGAATTCTTGTAGGGCGAGGCGCCTCGCGGGGAGCGCGAACTCCAGGTGGACATCCTTCGTGGCATCGGCGGGCAGTCGCAGGGCCACCAGTGCTTGAAAGAGGTTCCAACCATGGAGGCCAATTAGGGTGGCAGGCAATGAGGAGCCCGGGCGCACGAGCTAGAGGAGTACGACAATGTTGTCCACGAGCTTCTTGATGACGGTGAACTTGTTGCTGGTGTCAACGATCATCTGGTCCAACTGAGAGTCATAGTTGGCGTCGACGGCGGCCATCCACCAGCTGGTCTCGAACACCGTCTGGAGACGATCCTCGGCGCCATGTCGCAGGCCGGCGTCGTGGACCATCTGGCGCAGCCGCTAGCCGCTCACGCGCATTGCCGCCATGGGTCTGGAGTGAGCTCTTTTGCGCTTAGTGTAGGTACTTAGGCAAATGCTTAGGTGCGTACAATGTGGTAGATGCATTGGAATGGAGGGGCGCCTTTATATAAGGGCAATGAGGGCAAACTGCATTGCATTCACATCGTGCAGCCTCTTTTCTCGGACCTCCTCCCATTACTTCCCTCATGCATTAATTGAAGGAGGATGCATTGGCCGTTCAACATATCGGGAACCGCTACTCCCTCCCTCATCTGCATTAAAGCCATATCGGGAACTGCGCCGCCCCCTGTCAAATCAAATACTCCCTCCGTCTAGGTGAGTATTAAGTCATCTTACGAAAACCACTCGTTTCTTCACATTATATACGTACAATATATATGGCCAACATCATATAGCTAGCATTTTAGTTGTCAAAGAATTTCAGGGTGCTTAGTTTTGTCAAAGAATTCCAGGGTGCTTAGTTTTATTTGAGGGGTGGGTTGTGCTCTTATGCTGGACACCATTATTGTGACAAGACTTTTTAATAGTACTACTATAAAAAAGTGGAGTATATACATTTCTAATAGGCTAGAGGGCGGGGAAGTCTAGCTCGGTCGGTTTCACGAGAGGCGATGGCCTTTGTGATTTGCCGGGTCATTACTGTTGTCAAATCAAATAGTACTGCGCCGCCCGCTGCACACCCGACGCCTCCATTAAACCCCTCCGTTAAACCCGCATGCAAACCGAGAATCCTACTCTGGCAACACGTCCGTTCATGAGCGGGCCGGAATTAAATGCAACACCGGCCGAGCTCCTCCCGTCCGCCCTCAATTTAAACGAGGCCAGACGCTGGCCAAGCTCCTACCGTCCGCCCTCTATTTACACGAGCCCAGACAGACAGCAGGCAAGAATCGCACCCCTCTGCCACTTCCCCATCTCCTCCTTCACCATTTTCTCCACTCTTCCGATGGCTTCCGATGAGCCGTTCACCGGCATATTACCCGGCTGGGTGGCCCACCGAGCCCTCTAGATATGGGCGAGGCCGCTTAGTGCTTCACCAACCTCGCTTGGCCCAACCGAGCCAGTTGCCGCCCCAAGCAGGCGCGTGGTTCAGCAACTCGCCACTCCAGTTCATCTCGATGAGGAGTGGCGAGTTGCTCCACGCCGGCACGGCAACGAGCACGCCGGTATGGGCACCATCGTTGTCGCGTCGTACCGCGCCACCAATGTCTGCGGTGGCCGCGCCTCCCGTGTCTGTGGGCGCGCCTCCTGTGCCTGCGGCAGCGCCATGCAGGCAGAGACAGAAGCCGGGTGCATGGAGAGCGACGAGAAGGTGGCCAGCTTCTCTATGTCCACCGCCATCATCGAGGAGAAGTAGAACACGGGAGGCCGCCGCCACTTGGGACCCATGAAGTCCACCGCCGAGGCGACGACCGCGGATTCAGGTGGTTTCTTTGCTGCTTCGTCTCTTCCGAGGACCTTCGTCGACCCCGCAAGTGTCTGACGGACATGAGGAAGACAAAGGGATCCGCGGGCGGCCATTTAGAACTAAAATAAGTCTAGATACAACCATTTCTAGGACAAGTATTTCCGGACAGAGGGAGTATTAATTATACAAGAGAGCCGGATTGGCACCTCTTAGTTCATGTAAATGTAATGAAATCCATCATGTTTATATGAAGATTCGGCTTTTTTATATGAAATCCTTCATGCTTATATGAAATCAGTCCGTGTTTGCACGAATTTCATCTGGTTGATTAGAGTTGTAAAAATGTATGCCGCTAGCGTTTGATGTCGTCCTCCGCTTAAGGAAGCGGGAGGAAATTTTCTGGCTGCCTTTGTAGATGCTCTTTATGTTGGTGACATCCAATCCATTTGAGTTAATTTCCTGTATGATTGTCCCTCTATAAAAAGTTAATTGCATGTACATTGTACACGTGACTTGCACGGTGGCTACAGCTTTGTACAGAAAGTTAAAAAGAAACAAATCCATCCTTAATATTGTATTCTAAGTACTCTATGGGTTCCACTGTCAGTACAGTAGGGAAAGAAGTATATATTAAATAAGTAGAGTAATATATAATATAAAAATATAAAGTTAGACAGAATTCGAACTCATGTCATCGCGTTGCGAGCATCCCGCGTTAACCAGCCCATCACATTTTTGTTGTAGACCATGCTGGAGATATATCTCCATGTCTACTCTTATATATACTCCATTCATTCCTAAATATTTGTCTTTTTCAGATTTCAAATGGACTACCACATACGGATGTGTATGTAGACATATTTTAGAGTGTACATTCACTCATTTTGCTCCGTATGTCTTTTCAGGAAGGGGTCAGATTTGTCCTTGATTTATTTATGAGGTATCTAGATGACACTGCACCGCCAAGAAAAGAGGGTAACATCAAAATTATGGACTACTTTTTTGAGTATGTTGGTAAGGTCTGGTCATAGTCACTTGTTGAAATCTCTAAAAAGACAAATACTCCCTCCGTCCAGAAATACTTGTCATCAAAATGGATAAAAGGAAATGTATCTAGACGTATTTTTTAGTTTTAGATACATCTCTTTTTATCCATTTTGATGACTAGTATTTTCGGACGGAGGGAGTAGAAAAAGAGTTGGTGATGATGGTGTGCGTGCCATCCTGCAATATAGGCCGTCGGATTTATATCTAACGGATAGGAAAGAAACTATGGCAATTTTGCAAAAATATACCCACACGTCTCTCCATATTCGCAAATAAGGCCTTCCCTCGTTCAACCTTTTCTCTCACAAGATAAACTACTCATACAAATGCATGTTTATGTTCCGTGCAACGCACGGGCAGCTAGCTAATTTCTTTTAAAATAGTTGCTGCGATAATTGGGTTGAAGTGATATATTTTATGTCTGCCCCGAATGATTTCAGATTCACTAGTAGTAACAAAGAAAGGGTTGCCTTGTTAATTAACAGAAAACAGGGTGAAAACTATCACATGAGGTCGGTAAAAACAAGGCACACTAGGTTTAGCGTCATCGTAACTACATCTGTGCACGCGCGAGAAGTCTACATATCGAGGGGGCTACCGAGCGAGGCACAGAGACACAATGTTTGAGAGACAAACCAATTGACAGATTATGATCAGATCGAGTTGTCACCCTT
>NC_041384.1:97409610-97442819 GCF_002162155.2 Triticum dicoccoides
TATAAAAAACAGAGTTGGTGATGATGGTGTTCCTGCCATCCTGCAATATAGGCCATCCGATTTATATCCGACGGACAGGAAGGAAACTATGGCAATTTTGCAAAAAGATACCCACACCCCTCTCCGCATTTGCAAATAAGGCATTCCCTCGCTCATCCTTTTCTCCCACAAGATAAACTTCTCATACAAATGCATCTTGATGTTCCGTGCAACACATGGGCATCTTGCTAGTAGGGAGAAGGAGTTTGTGTGACACATATCTAGCTATATTAAGGGATAGGTAGATAGCATATGTGTGAGAGACATTAGTGGCTGTGGGTGGGCGGAATTAAAGGGGTGGGCGTGTTAGACATAGAGAGCGTGTGTGTTTCTGTGTGAGAGACTTGTAGGATAGGGTAGAACGACGAATTTAACCCTGGCGGAGGGAGAGAAATACACGAAGTGCGCGTGTGTGATTCCGATGCCCACAGGGAAATGAGATATGTATGCGTGTGAGAGAGATTGCACAATTCATCCACGTATCACTATCTAGCGATCGTGGACGTGCATCGCTTGAACACAAGTCAATATCTACTTCGTATTGTGGCCAAAGGTACAATATCGATTCAATGCTATAAAGATTGGACACTCACATATCACATTTTTTCTATTTAAATAAGCCTTTTTAGTTGTGCATGCCAAAGTTACAGTGATGTTTCTTCAAACAACCAATGTAGCTATCATGAACATGCATCATTGTTACTCTTGCATTCAAATTCATTAGTCTTGGATGATTTAAGTTTCTATTTTGAAGTAATATATGTAATATTCATATATGAATTCAACGGGTACGCAATTTATGAAATGGAGGCTATGTAATCATATGAGGTAACACTTTTAAGTAGCTGACTACAATATCCATTTCTTTTTGTGCGCCTCTACACTAACACGTCAATGCATTATGTTTAAAGTAAATAACCAATGGCACTAAATTATCTATTTACACATGAAATACATAGGCTGAGCGTTTGATCCCTTTTTTTGTGAATGCGCCACTACACCCGTACGATTGGCCGCGCCCGTGTGAACGTCCAAGTTATCAGCGCATCATCCCGAGTTATTGTCTTTTTTCTGGGGTGGACTTCACACCAGTTATTAACTGCTGACGCGTGCCCCGTGTACACAGTCTAGCATGACCTTCCCGCTAGCACGGTCCAAAATTAGTTGAAACTGGATACGAATGGTCCCGCGGGCGGCAAAATCTCCCGCCTCCTTCTAAAATTTCCGCCACCTTAGTCTTTAGCATGCGAAATCCCCCTTTTGTCCTTGGTGCACGGAGACCAACAGTTACAATACCGCCCTCATCTACATGATAGGTCGGGGCTGCTTTGGTAACTTCCGGTTCCTCCACTACACGGCACCCCCATTTCCTCTCCCCCTCCCGCAAAAACGACTAACTCCACAGCACCAGAGCATCTTACATCACGCTGTCCGTACTTCATCGCCCTTTCTCCCTACCCTCTCGAAACCCTAGACTGCTCATCCACCGGCGTACCATAGCCCATTCACTGCCAGCAGCGTCCACCTCACCGGATCTGCTTCTGCGGCCGCATCTACCCCTCCCACCTCCCCTAGAAACAAGTAGACTGCTCATCCACGACTGTACCACAGCCCATTCAGTGCCGGCCTTGTCCACGGCGCCGTATCTGCTTTGCCGGTACTCTCGTCAACCACCGCGCATCTGCAGCGGCTCATTCATACTCCCCACCAGAGACGTTTCGTCCACACCCCCCGGAGCCGCCCCACTGACGCCCCTGTCGATGGCCTCTGATCCTCTTCGCCGACACCTTCCTCAACCCTACCGGAGCCGCTTCGCCGACACCTTCCTCAACCCTACTGGAGTAGCTTCGCCTACACCATTCCCAACCCTACCGGGGCCGCTTTGCCAACTCACAAGTCCACGGCCCAGATCCGCTTCCTCGCACCCTCATCCAACCTACCAAAGTAGCTTCTGACGCCCCATCCACGGCCACAGATCCGCATCGTCGACACCACCCTTAACCCAACCACCGGAGCAGCTTCTGACGCCCCGTCCACGGTCGCAGATCCGCATCATCGACACCATCCTTAACCCAACCACCGGAGCAGCTTCACCTACGCCCTCGTCCATGGCCATAGATCCGCTTCACCCACACCGTAGTCCACCCTACCGGAGCCGCTCCACAAACACCCTACTTGACGGTTCTAGATCTCCTTACCGGACCCCAACAGCCAACGTAGCGTCATCACCCTCGACGTTTTAACCCGATTTCCACAGTCTAGAGAGATGCCAAGCACCCGCCATGGCCTAGGTACTTGTCACCTTTAAACCCGTCCAGCATCACCTGCCCGATGTACTTCAAATATACTAACCGGTCGCTGTTACCTGTTATGCAGCTGGCAAAAACTACAAGGATGTGTTTCTTCTGGATCTAACAGCTTGGCCAACCAAGATTCTAGACTGAGGCATTGCTATGATCTTGTAAGCGCGTCTCTCTCTCTCTTGTATTGTTCTATGCCTACCAGCGTGCTTTGCTAGGATTTTCGACCAGTAATCCCTTTGTGCAGACAATGATTTCTACTACTGGCTGCTAAATTAGATATGAAGATGTCATACATGATACTACCTCGTACCTCCGTTCCTAAATATAAGTCTTTCTAGAGATTCCACTATAGGCTACATACGGAGCAAAATGAGTGAATCTACACTCGAAAATGCATCTATATACATCTGTATGTGGTCCATACTGGAATCTCTACAAAGACATATATTTAGGAATAGGGGAAGTACATTACACAAAATCATAGGTGGCATGTAGGAATTCCAGTGCACTACATTAGGCTCCCTTAGAGTGCCTGCTAGTCCGGCATACAGAGTCATGGCTAGTTATGGTATGCACACAATCGTTAATTGGTGGTTTAAATATGCGCAAGGGATATGCAATGTAGTATCATGTAGAGATGTCTGAAATTAGCCGTGTCAACTTGCAGATAGGGTTACACAATGAAAAAGTACAAGATGTATGTGGCAATTTCATGGAACATCGCAAAAAAGGAGAGGCAACAGTGAGCCTATACAGTGTGCCATGGTACATCACTCCTCCATTGCAATCATCGTGACATGTTATTTGTATGCCAGTTCTATTAGCCAAGTTAGGACAATTATTACGAGTTATCCTAAGAAAATAAGCACCTGTGAATATAAGCTCCATGTAATAAGCCAACCAGTTCTTTTCATTGCGTTTTCAGCTTATCTTTGGTATGATCAGTGGAAAGTCTAGATTGCATTATATTTTTTTCATTTTGCTGCCCATATGGAAATTAATTTGACTTGCAAACATCACAAATTGAACCCAGTTCAGTAATTAATATGATAGGAAAACAGACCATCACTATTTGCTCAAAATACAAATACAAAGATACCATCTACTTGGCACAATCTACTTTGGTCAATGTTTTCCATAGAGATCTCGTTGCCTAATTGAAACAAAGAACGCATGACCCACATTTAAATGAAGAACAATTATTTATTGAAATTCGATGGTCCAAGTGGCTGGTTATTATCGTATAGCAGCACCACCTGAAAGCATCATATAGCAGCAGCAGCAGCTCATAGCAACTCATCATACAGCAGCAGCAGTCTGCAATTCATCATATACCAGCAGCAGCTCATAGCAATTCATCATATAGCAGCAGCAGGAGCAGCTCATAGCAATTCATCATAGCAGCAGTAGGAGCAACTCATAGCAATTCATCACATAGCAGCAGCTGGAGCAGCTTGTAGCAACTCATCATATAGCAGCAGCAGGAGCAACTTGTAGCAACTCATCATATAGCAGCAGCAGCTCATAGCAATTCATCATATAGCAGCAGCAGCAGCTCATAGCAACTCATCATACAGCAGCAGCTCATAGCAATTCATCATATAGCAGCAGCAGGAGCAGCTCATAGCAATGCATCATATAGCAGCAGAAGCAGCTCATGGCAATTCATCGTATAGTGGATCAGAATGAAAATTTGGCAAAAAATCAGAGGAGATCCTCACCTTGTTGGATGAGCTCATCCTTCAACAGCACCTCAAGGCCATGGCCTGGGAGGAGGGGAGGGGGAATAAGGTGCCTTCTACCGCAGTGTGGCATCAGCCGTAGTTGTGCAGCGCCCGACAGAGTAGTGCGTTGGATGAATCACAGTGGAGTAGCTGCTAGAGACCATGAGAATGAGGGGTGGCGCCAAAGGGAGGAGAAGCCAGGGAGATTTGCCCCTACCCGCCGGCCATGTAGCCTAGCTGGACATAGCATCATTGAGGACAAGGCCAGATGGGACCAGTCGTGACGGCTCGCTGGAGGAACCCTAGTGCTGCTGGCAGGGGATCGAGGTAGAGGGAAAGGGGAGAGGAGATGCAAGCGGGCAGGGCAATGAATGCTTGCGTGTTTGTTTTTTACTTGAGGGTCAGGTGTGACACGGGCGTCAGCAGTTGCATTTTGAGTGTAATATAGGTAGACAACAGAGTCATTTCACTATTCCCCTTCCCTTCAATTTGTAGTGAGGTTCTACCCGAAACACCCCCCTCCAAAGCGAAATTAGTTAAGCCCACGCCCATAACTCAAAAATGACTTCTTTACATCTTTTATGTCTTATTTTGACAATATGCCCTGAAAAGGCGGAATCAAACTGGCCCTTAACCTGCAATTCAATTGCGCGTGCAATGATGAATCACTCTTGCCTGCTATCTGTACATTTAGGCATCATCATACATGGCATAACCTAATACATGTGCATTCCATTGTAGAATCTGGAATATGCAATGTTTATGTTAGTTCATACGTTGCACATGATGTTTAAATGCCCCTTAAATCTAGTCAGTCAAGTGATGGCCTTTAAGCCTCCTTCTTTGCTTCTTTTCTTGATATGTAAGATTTGCTCACACATCTGTTCAATTTCTTGTTTGCATCAGCCAGCCATACTAGGACTATTTGCTTTGATTACTTGTTGTTCTTGACCTAACACTCTAACAGACCTTTTTAACGATTTAAACACTAAGGGCTGCTGTAGTGGGGCCTTGTCTAACTCATAGGTGACATAAAGGTTTGGATGTACACTACAGTAGGCAAGTATGTTAGGAAAGTATGCATATTTATCTTCCAAGGAGACGAGTAACTAGATGACATAATTATGTGGTGTTTTTTTGTTATAATCTCATCCTTTTGTGTTCACAGACTGGAAAGTATGCATATTTATCTTCCAAGGAGACAAGTAACTAGTTTGTGTCACCTTGTAGAGGGGGTGCAATGAAGATAAGATTGAGGATTTCCAAGTACAAGATGTTAGGAAGGAGCCTTGCAAGAGAAGTAGGACCTGCGCTGAGCCTCTTCAACCTGCTAAGGTAAGTCACATTATGCAACTCAACAGTTCAATTCCTTGTTTGTTTCAGGCATAGTTAATTTTCTCTTTTCAATTGCTTTATTTGTCCTCAGTTAGTGAGATGCCCAAATAATCATGCCTGATGTTCGGTACTTGTATCACTATTAGTTGACATAATTAAAGGCCTTACCATTTAATTACTCTGCCGAAGTGTGCCTGAAGCTTTGAAGTCTATTAACCAACTATTATTGCATGAGGCTCACGATCTAGTTTATACTACGCTAACGATTGCATAGTTTTGCCTGCTGTAGTATGTTTGTATGAAACCCTCTGCTGTTCATTATGCTCCCTAAGACTTTAATTGAGGCACAGAATGGCCAACTGCTTGCTTACTTATACGCAACATGCTGTCTAAATTTGTAACTTGTCTGTGTTTTCGATTGGGCCCCAACATCATGCTCCTTTGGTGAGCTAAGATGGATTTCTGTATGCAGGATGCACAGACTATCTTTTTATAATTTTTAAAATATCACCTGCTTATGCTTCATGACATGTAACATTTGTTTTTGAAAGTGACGTGTAACATTATTGTTAGTACTGTTTTGCCATGTAGTACAAAATAGTGTCTTGTTCGCTTCACTATTGTAACTATATTTTTGCCCTAGTCATGTGTACTTACAGAAACATTTCAGGATGAAGTGACATCAAGACAAAGATCTGTGAGCAGTGCGGCATGGTCGTTACCGAATGATTATGGATTGGAATTGGAATGTGCTGATGTTCTCGAGCATCAACTAGAGGTGGCAAGACAACATGTACATGATTGTCAATGTATAATCAATAAGTTGAGACTGGACATGCAGGTATTAGATGGAGGAGTCAAAAAAAATGAAACAAGACACTGAGGTAACCATGAAGGAATTGGAGATTTTGCAGACTAAAATTTGTGCTATCTGAATCCGGCCAATCCTATTTTATGAAGAGATTATAGTTCAAATGGAGTTAAGTTGATGCGCGTCCATGATGTATGAGTTGTATTTGCCCAGTGTATGTAATTTACTGTTTGTGTATGCTTTATTATCACCTGTGCCGAACCATAATGCCCAGTGGGTATAATCGGCTGTAATTTCTTTATTGTATAGTGTAGGATTATTCTACCTTTCTATGCCTTGATCTCTTTGTTGTAATAGTGTAGGCTTTTTAGAGGTGATAGTATTGAGTAGGATAATTCTTTGAATATGCTATATCGTTCAAACGGGGGCCAATTCGCCCAACCATGGCCCTTCATGGGCCGTCGGATCCATGGGCCTTCTACGTCTCGTAGGATCCATGGGCCTTCTACATCTCGTAGGATCCACGGGCCTTGTACGTCTCGTAGGATCCATGGGCGTTCTATGCCTCGTAGGATCCATGGGCCTTGTACGTCTCGTAGGATCCATGGGCCGCCGGCTCATTTATGGGTCTTGTACGGGCCTTTAATGGGCTGTAGACGGGCCTTTAGTGGAAATCATACGTTTTATGGGCTGACCATAATAGGCCATTAATAGGCCGTATTTGGTGATGCTATGAAAATGGCCCAACAGACTAACGGTCCACAAACGGGACAACTGTAATGACGGGCTGAATTTGGCCCACAAATAGAAAATGACACTAACGGTCCATAAGTAACCGAATGCTGCAAATGAGCCCAAGAATAAATGGGCCCTCAGAAGGCCGAAAGTTAACTTGGGCTGGAAACGGCCCAGCGGAATAACGGGCCGTTAATGGGTATAAAGTGATACACTATTCATTATGGGCCAGTTTCACCACGGGCCGTTAATGGGTGTAAAGTAATACACTGTTCATTACGGGCCAGTTTCACCACGGGCCACTAATGGGCCAAGAGTTACAAAGGGCCTCATATGGACCGAAAGACGTCATGGGCTATACATGGGCCAGAAGTGAAAACGGGTTGGAATCATATTGGACGACCCAGATGACACTATTGGGCCTAATTCGGATAGGGCGTAACGGGCCTTGGGTTAGCGGGTTGTAAATGGGCTATATGCGAACGGGCCGTTAACAGGCTTTCCATGGGCCGGCCCGCCAGCTTTTGACTAAGTCAAATGGGCCGGCCTTTTCACAGGAATGGGCCACTGTTGGGCCGTGCCACATGTCGACGTATCATAGGCGCCTTCTATTCCAGTGAGTGGATGACATCTGTCCCAACGATGAGCCGACAGGTGTTTCCTCTAGCCAATGATGATTTTACATGTCGAAAATCCCCATTGGTCGGGGCTGTTTATGGGTTATCGGATCCAAAACCTGACCTGATAGCTTAACGGTGTTCCGTTACGGTGGATGCCACGTGTCGGTCACCCTTGACGAAAGCACTTCTGTGACGCACGATTTATTGTCATGGAAGTGGACACTTCCATGATGATAATTTTGGCAAAGTCATGGAACACTTCTACGACATCACAGGTATGACTTTCTTGATTCTGTCATAAATTTGTCATGGATGTACATGCATGACAAAAAAAGCGACCTACTGTGACAAACATGTATCATCACGGAAGTGTATTTTCTTGTAGTGTTTATCTTTACCGTTTTTCTTAGTTCGATCCTTTTGGTAATATCTTGATCTAGTAGAATAAAAGTTCTTAGTATGCTCTAGTTGTGAGTTTTGCTTTATTATCCTTCTATGTAATTGAGTCCGTGAGCTATATAATAAATATTAGTGTTGAGTCAAGGGCTTGATTATTTTGCCATGATCCTAAGTGAATAAAAGAAAAGAGAAAGAAATAAAAAGAAACAGAGAGATCATGTGAGTCTTATGGAGAGTAATGAGCTCACATAGAAAGAGTATGGTGAATAAAAGTTGTTAAGGGTTGACAAACATAGTTTTGGTCATCATTGCAATTAATAGGAAGTAATAAAGAAAGAGAGGTCTTCACATATAAATATACTATCTTGGACATATTTTATGATTGTGAGCACTCATTAAAATATGACATGCTAAAGAGTTGACATTGGACTAGAAAGACAACATAATGGGTTATGTTTTCTTACATCTGAGATGAATTATATTGTCTTGGATCATCCAACATGTTGAGCTTGCCTTTCCCCCTCATGCTAGCCAAATTCATTGCACCAAGTAGAGATACTACTTGTGCTTCCAAATACCCTTAAACTAGTTTTGCCATGAGAGTCCACTATACCTACCTATGGATTGAGTAAGATCCTTCAAGTAAGTTGTCATTGGTGCAAAGCAATAAAAATTGCTCTCTAATTATGTATGATTGATTGGTGTGGAGGAAATAAGCTTTATACGGTCGTGTGATATGGAAGTAATAAAAGCGACATACTACATAATAAAGGTCCATATCACAAGTGGCAATATAAAGTGACGTTCTTTCGCATTACGATTTTGTGCATCCAACCATCAAAGCGCATGACAACCTCTTCTTCCCTCTGCGAAGGGCCTATCTTTTACTTTTATCTCCTACTTTGCATAAGAGTCATGGTGATCTTCACCCTTCCTTTTTACATTTTATCCTTTGGCAAGCACAATATGTTGGAAAGATCCTGGTATATATGGCTAATTGGATGTGAGTTTTCATGAACTATTACTGTTGACATTTCCCTTGAGGTAAAACATTGGGAGGCAAAACTATAAGCCCCTATCTTTCTCTATGTCTGATTTAAACCCCATACCCATAAGTATTGCGTGAGTGTTAGCAATTGTGAAAGATTATAAGATAGTTGAGTATGTGGACTTGCTGAAAAGCTCTTATACATTGACTCTTTCCTATGTTATGATAAATTGCAATTGCTTCAATGACTGAGATTGTAGTTTGTTAGTTTTCAATGAAGCTTACGATTCATACTTGATATTGTGATTGAATTATTACTCTAGCATAAGAGATTATATGACAAGAATTATATAAGTTGCTGTTCTAAGAATGATCATGATGCCCTCATGTTCGTATTTTATTTTTATCGACACCTCTATCTCTAAACATGTGCACATATTTTTCGATTTCGGCTTTTCGCTTGAGGACAAGCGAGGTCTAAGCTTGGGGGAGTTGATACGTCCATTTTGCATCATGCTTTTATATCAATATTTATTGCATTATGCGCTGTTATTACACATTATGTCACAATACTTATGCCCATTCTCTCTTATTTTACAAGGTTTACATAACGAGGGAGAATGCAGGCACATGGGATTCTGGGCTGGAAAAGGAGCAAATATTAGAGACCTATTCTGCACAGCTCCAAAAGTCCTGAAACTTCACGGATGATGTTTTCCAAATATATAAAAAATACTGAGCACAAGAACCTCACCAGGGGGCCACACACTTCCCACGAGAGTGGGGGCGCGCCCTACCCCGCTGGGCGCGCCCCCTACCTCGTGGGCCCCCTGGTGGCCCTCCGGTGGCCATCTTCTGCTATATGGAGTTTTTCGATGGGAAACAATTCATAAGCCATCTTCTCGGATGAAACTCCGCCGCAACGAGGCGGAACCTTGGCAGAATCGATCTAGGGCTCTGGCGGAGCTGTTCTTCCGGGGAAACTTCCCTCCGGAGGGGGAAATCATCGCCATCATCATCACCAACGCTCCTCTCATCGAGAGAGGGCAATCTCCATCAACATCTTCATCAGCACCATCTCATCTCAAAACCCTAGTTCATCTCTTGTATCCAATTCTTGTCTGCAAGTCCTGGATTGGTGCTAGTAGGTTGCTAGTAGTGTTAATTACTCCTTGTAGTTGATGCTAGTTGGTTTAATTGGTGGAAGATCATATGTTCAGATCCTATATGCATATTAATACCCGTCTGATTATGAACATGTTTATGCTTTGTGAGTAGTTACTTTTGTTCCTGAGGACATGGGAGATGTCTTGCTGCTAGTAGTCGTGTAAATTTGGTATTCGTTCGATATTTTGATGAGATGTATGTTGTCTCTCCTCTAGTGGTATTATGTGAACGTCGACTACATGACACTTCACCATTATTTGGGCCTAGAGGAAGGCATTGGGGAGTAATAAATAGATGATGGGTTGCTAGAGTGACAGAAGCTTAAACCCTAGTTTATGCGTTGCTTCGTAAGGGGCTGATTTGGATCCATATGTTTCATTCTATGGTTAGGTTTACCTTAATACTTTTGTTGTATTTGCGGATGCTTGCAATAGAGGTTAATCATAAGTGGGATGCTTGTCCAAGTAAGGGCGGCACCCAAGCACCGGTCCACCCACATACCAAATTATCAAAGTACTGAACGCGAATCATATGAACGTGATGAAAACTAGCTTGACGATATTCCCAGTGTCCTCGGGAGCTCTTTACATCATATAAGAGTTTGTCCAAGCTTGTCCTTTTCTACAAAAGGATTGGGCCACCTTGCTGCACTTTATTTACTTTTGTTACTTATTGCTCGTTACAAATTATCCTATCACAAAACTATATGTTACCACTTATTTCAGTACTTGCAGAAAATACCGTGCTGGAAACCGCTTATCATTTCCTTCTGCTCCTCATTGGGTTCGACACTCTTACTTATCGAAAGGACTACGATAGATCCCCTATACTTGTGGGTCATCAAGATATAGCTGGTGGGTCCGAGCTATCAGCGGCGGTAACATTTTTTTCGCGAAATACAGAGGCCCTTTCGGTGGGTCCCTAATGTCAGGTGGAGTTATCATTATTTTGCACATAATAAGGAGGCATTTCCTTGCGTGCGGCCGTGGACCTAGCTATCGGCCTCTCCACGTACAGTCCACTTCAGATGCATGTCGGTCATTCACCACGTTGACCTGGCCGTGCCGAGAGCACCAGGGCGGTGGACGACGGCGAGGCCTAGGAAGGGAACGACGCGGAGGCAGGGAAGACTCGGCAGTTGTTTCCCACGTGGAGGGGAGTACGACTGTACGAGGGTTTACCGGTTTGTCTGCCGTCGCCGGAGAATAACAGCAGGTGTGGGTGAGTAGAGGGATGGCTAGGCCAGCGATGGGAGTACGGTGGGGCGGTGAGGCTTGCGCGGCAGCACAGCCGGCCGCGGGGAGGAGGGAGCAGGCAGTCCCATCGGCGCTTGTTTCAGCGGCTGTAGCAGGAAGACCAGAGATTGAAGATGCACGACGACCGTTCGATGGACATCGTACGGTCACTGGAGTTAGAATCGTTCATATTGACTAAGTTGACAAAGCCCTCCATCCCTGTCAACTTAGTAGGCCCACAAGTCAGCCTCCCACCATAGTGGGTCCCAGCTAGCAGGGGGAGTATTCATTTTTCTGTGCGTAATAAGGAGGCACTTCCGATGGGTCCGAGCTGACATCGGGGGGAACATTTTTTTCGTGAAATACGGTGGTCTGTCCGATGGGTCCCTGATGAAGCTATGTACCTAGGGTAGGGTCATGAACCTGTCCTAACTGCCCTACCCAAGGACATCTCTAGAAGAAATCACCTTTCAATCGACTTGGAGGTGTTCCACTCGACAGACTCGAAGACACTCGACCAAGAAGCAATCACTCGACCAAGACCAAACCACTCGACGGCTAGGAGACCTAAAGGCACTCCGCACGCTAACGGTCGGTCATTAAGTAGCTTTTATGGTCATCATAGCACTTTATTACTAGCGTTACCAGTAACGCCATGCCTTAATGTGCATTGAACCTTTTGTAACGTGGGCTGGCCGGGGTCCTGGCGCACTCTATATAAGCCACCCCCTCCTCCGAGACAAGGGTTCGCACCCCTGTAACTCATACTCTCATAATCCAGTCGACCGCCTCCGGGCTCCTAGACGTAGGGCTATTACTTCCTTCGAGAAGGGCCTGAACTCGTAAACCTTGCGTTCCTACAACTTCTCCACAGCTAAGATCTTGCCTCTCCATACTTACCCCCCTACACTACTGTCAGACTTGGAACCACGACAGTTGGCGCCCACCTTGGGGCAGGTGTTTTAGCGTTTGTTGGAGGAGTTGCGACCTTTTCCGACCCGAATCATCATGGTTTTCGGCGAAGTTTCAGTGGAGGGCCGCGAGATCCGTCTCGGCGCGCTCACGTTCATCGTCGACGACTCTGCTTGGCTCTAGGAGGCTCCGCTCGACATGGATGCACTCCCTGTTCGCGGGGCAATGCACTTTAGTGCGTACGTCCGCGACGTTCTCCTGCGGCAACCGTCCACCCCCTACCAGTCGGCTCCTGTGTTGTCCTCCCTCCCCGTTTCTCGCCGGTGCAAGCGCTCCGGTCGGTCGAGACTTCAGCGGTGGGTGAGATACGCGGTGGCACGTCAGTCGGCCACCCCTCAAGTCGTGGCAATCGAGCCCGACGAATTCCTCTATAGCCTATTCGACCTGTCGACTGGCTCCGCAGAGACCACATCCGAGTGCGACAGCAGCGATCCGGCGGCGGAGGTTCTGATGGTCGATGGACCGCCCAGTCCTCCCGGTTTTCCCCGCACTGACAGAGGCGCGGGTGGAGGCGCCCCGTCGCGTCTCCATGAGGGATATCTTCCCGAACCTCTCACGTCACTGCAGAGAGAAGAACTTCGCCACCGGAACGTGGATGCACTTCACACTCCTATCATTGGAGAAACCCCCGAGGCTCGCGCCTTGGAGGACACACACCTGGCAAACTTGGCCAAGCGCACTCGACTGGAGAATCTCCAGCGAGCACTTGACGAGCGTGCGCAACAACGGGTTCCCGAATCCAGTCAGCGTCAGCTCCTCCCGCCCCCGCAGGTATATCGAACTCCAATTCAGAATTTAGCAGCTGCGGCCCGTATAGCGGAGTCGATTCAGCCTTCCCAGTCGGAGGCTGGCAGAGGCTTGCTGTAGATCAGAGCGTTACTCCGGCAGCAGGAGATCAGAATTCCACTGTTTCTCAGTCGCGGAACATGATTCACAGCAGATCCGTTGCCGCGGGCACAGTCCAGTCGGCTCACAGCCCGAGATCGCCCCAGAGGCGTGAGGGACATGGAGACCGGCATGACCAGTATGGGAACCATGAGCAGTATGATCACCGAGTCGATCGTGACGGTCGACGTCGAGTGCCCACGCCTCCCTCGAGGAGCGGGTCGTATGTGCCTCACCGGCAGGATGACAGGCGCCCTCATAGTGGTGGGCGAAGGATTCTAGTCGACCCCAGAGGCCAGGCTTTGACGCGAGATCCATTCTCGTCCAAGGTTTGGTCGACAGGAACAGGGCTCACCGAGAAGGTCACGACAAAGATGCACCTACCAGCTGCAGAGTATATGTTTCGGGGCCAGAGTGCTTTAGTAGAGCCATCAGGGCTGCTGTGATTCCTCCCAACTTCAGGTTGGCGACTGGAGTCAGTAAGTTCACTAGTGAGTCCAAGCCCGATACTTGGCTTGAGGACTACCGAGTGGCCGTCCAGATTGGCGGCGGCAATGATGAAGTGGCCATGAAGCACCTGCCTCTCATGTTGGAGGGCTCGGCCAGAGCGTGGCTGAACCAGTTAGCACCTAGCAGCATTTACACTTGGGAAGATCTCTCCCGAGTGTTCGTCACCACATTTGAAGGCACATGCAAGTGACTGGCAGGGCTGACAGAACTGTGGTCTTGCGTGCAGAAGCCGAATGAAACTTTGAGGGATTACATCCAGAGGTGGATCACGTTACATCACTCGGTGGAGAATGTGCCTGACCACCAAGCAGTTTGTGCCTTCAAGGAAGGCGTCAAGTACAAAGAACTGAATTTGAAATTCGGTCGAACCGGAGATATGTCCCTGAATCGGATGATGGAGATTGCCACCAAGTATGCTAATGGTGAAGATGAGGATCGACTCAGGAGTGGCAAGCTCAAGTCAGTCGCCCAAGAAACCGGAGGAAATTCCAATCGGAAACAGAAGCGGAAAGCCGAGCCAGCGGCTCCCGGGGAAGCCTTGGCTTTAACCGAAAAGTTTAAAGGGAAACCTAAAGGACCTTGGAACCCCAAGAAGGTTAAAGACCAAGACGGAAATGATGTGTTGGACTTACCGTGTCTCGTCCACACAAAGAAAGATGAAGAGGGTAATTTCATTTACCCGAAACATACCACTCGACAGTGTCGACTCTTGATCCAGCAGTTCCAGGGCAAGCAGCCCAAAGGTAAGGAAAGGGAGTCAGACAAGGTCGAGGACAAAGAAGACAATGACGACGGATACCCTCAGGTCAATTCCACTCTGATGATTTTTGCCGATGTTGAAAGAAAAAGTCGACTGAAAGTTATTAACCGAGAGGTGAATATGGTCGCTCCGGTGACACCTAGTTACCTGAAATGGTCTCAGACTGCCATAACATTCGACCAGTCCGACCACCCAACGCACATCGCCACCCCTGGGAGGCAAGCTTTGGTGGTCGACCCAGTTGTTGAAGGCACTCGACTGACAAAGTCCCGATGGATGGTGGCAGTGGTTTGAACATATTGTATGCTGAGACGTTGAAAGGGATGGGCATTCCGATGTCCAGACTCAGTGCCAGCAACATGAGTTTCCATGGGGTCATTCCTGGGAAGAAGGTTGAATCACTCGGCCAGATTGCTCTTGATGTGGTTTTTGGTGATTCCAAGAATTACCGCAAAGAGAAGTTGACATTTGAAGTTGTAGACTTCCAGAGTGCCTACCACGCTATTTTGGGCAGGCCAGCTTATGCATGCTTCATGGCCCGACCGTGTTATGTGTATCTCAAATTGAAGATGCCTGGCCCCAAAGGTGTGATCACTATTACGAGAAATCGGAAGAAAGCATAAGAATGTTTTCAGAAAGGTTCGAAGATCGCCGATGCTCGGATGGCAGTGGTGGAGTTGCAGGAATACCAGAAGACTGCAGACCCAAGTG
Source organism: Triticum dicoccoides (assembly GCF_002162155.2). Lineage (NCBI taxonomy): Eukaryota > Viridiplantae > Streptophyta > Magnoliopsida > Poales > Poaceae > Triticum > Triticum dicoccoides. The sequence goes on from NC_041384.1 coordinate 97,424,805, forward strand.
ATTTGTTGCGAGCCAAGAAGCCCGCTACAGAGTCAGCTTTTCAGTCGACTGGCGATACGAAGACAGCTCACATCCACCCGACCGACCCTAGCGCTGCTCCAACTCATATCTCGACAACACTCAACTCCAAATAGGAAGAAGCGCTCATCCAGTTCCTCCGTGAGAACTGGGACATTTTCGCATGGAAGCCCTCTGACATGCCGGGTGTTCCGAGTCGACTCAAAAGTAAAACCTGTCAAGGAACATCTCCGACAGTCCGCCGTCCAAAAGAGAAAGGCCATTGGCGAAGAGGTAGCTCAGCTCTTAGCGGCAGAGTTCATCCGAGAAATCTACCACTCCGAGTGGCTCGCCAATGTTGTCATGGTCCCCAAGAAGGACAAGTCACTTCGAGTGTGCATTGACTTTAAACATAACAATCGGGCCTGCCCGAAAGATCATTTTCCTCTCCCCTGCATCTACCAGATAGTCGACTCGACTGCGGGATGTGAGCGACTGTCTTTTTTATACGCCTATTCCAGGTACCATCAGATCCGTCTGTATGGGCCTGACAAGATCAAAACAGCCTTCATCACTCCATTCGGGTGCTTCTATTATGTTACCATGCCATTCGGCCTCAAGAATGCCGGAGCCACATTCATGAGGATGATTCAGAAGTGTTTGCTCACCCAAATCAGTCGGAATGTGGAGGCGTACATGGATGATATTGTGGTCAAGTCACGAAAGGGTTCCGACCTGCTGACTGACCTTGCTGAAACCTTTGCCAACCTCAGAAGATTTGATATCAAGCTTAATCCATCAAAATGCACATTCGGGGTTCCTAGCGGAAAGTTACTCAGTTTTCTCGTTCCCGAACGAGCAATCGACGCCAATCCAGAAAAAGTCGGTAGTATACTCCGAATGAAAAGTCCTGTGCGAGTGCATGATGTTCAGAAGCGTACTGGTTGCTTGGCCGCCCTAAGTCGATTCATATCTCGTTTCGGTGAAAAGGCATTGCCTCTTTACCGATTGATGAAGAATTCTGGCAAGTTCGAGTGGACTCCTGAAGCTGACGCAGCATTCGCAGAGCTCAAAGCTCTGCTCTCCACCCAGCCGGTGCTTGCTGCCCCAATCAGCAAGGAGCCTTTGCTGCTTTACATTGCAGCCACAGGACAAGTCGTCAGTATGGTACTTACGGTCGAGTGGGAAGAAGAAGGGAAAACCTTCAAAGTTCAGCGCCCAGTGTATTATATTTCTAAAGTCTTGACCCCATCGAAGCAAAGATATCCTCATTATCAGAAGCTCGCATATGGGATTTATATGACCACAAAGAAAGTTGCCCACTACTTCTCTGATCATTCCATTACAGTCGTCAGCGACGCTCTGTTGTCAGAGATCTTGCATAAAAGGGACGCAACTGGTCGAGTGGCAAAATGGCCGATTGAACTCCTTCCTCTAGATATCAAGTTTGAGGCAAAGAAAGCTATCATGTCCCAGGCAATCGCGGATTTTGTCGCCGAGTGGATTGAATAGCAATTGCCGACTCAGGTTCACTCTAAGCATTGGACCATGTTCTTCAACGGTTCCAAGATGCTAAATGGTTCCGGCGCTGGAGTAGTGTTGGTCTCCCCCAGAGGAGATAAACTCAGATACGTTCTTCAAATCCACTTTGATTCCTCTAACAACGAGGCAGAATACGAAGCACTTTTATATGGGTTGCGCATGGCCATTTCACTCGGCGTCTGTCGCCTCATGGTCTATGGCGACTCAGATTTGGTGGTTAATCAAGTGATGAAGGAATGGGACGTCAGAAGTCTAGCCATGACTGGTTATTGCAATGCAGTGAGAAAGCTGGAGAAGAAATTCAAGGGGTTAGAGCTTCATCACATACCCCGACTGAAAAATCAAGCAGCTGATGATCTGGCAAAAATAGGTTCCAAAAGAGAAGCCATTCCCAGCAATGTGTTTTTGGAACACATCCACACAGCATCAGTCCAGGAGGATCCCTTCACTGAAGAGGCCCCGCAGCCAAAAAGCACCATGGATCCGACTGAAGTTGAAGTTCCAGCTGTGGTCGACCTGATCATGGAAGTCTTGGTTATCACTCCCGTCTGGACAGAACCGTACATCGCGTACATCCTAAGGAAAGAACTCCCAGAAGACGAAGAAGAGGCTCGACAGATCATCCGTCGCCAAGGCCTTTACAGTCATAAAGGGACAGTTATATAGAGAAAGCGCGACTGGGGTCGGCCAGAAGTGTATCACACCAGAAGAAGGTCAGATGATCCTTAACGATATCCACTCGGGAACCTGTGGTCATCATGCATCCTCTCGGACCATTGTGGCTAAAGCATACCGAGCGGGGTTCTACTGGCCAAGAGCCAATGAGATGGCAAAAGAGATAGTCGACAAATGTGAAGGATGTCAGTATTACTCCAATATGCCGCACAAGCCCGTGTCAGCCCTGAAAACCATTCCACTCATCTGGCCCTTCGCTGTTTGGGGGCTGGACATGGTTGGACCACTGAGAACAGGCAGGAGCGGCTTCACTCATGTGCTAGTAGCAGTCGACAAGTTCACCAAATGGATTGAAGCCAAGCCTATCAAGAATCTCGATGCTTGCACCGCTATCAGTTTCATCAGAGAGTTGATATTCAGATATGGAGTTCCACACAGCATCATCACCGACAATGGGTCAAACTTCGATTCCGACAAATTCAGGGACTTTTGCGCCTCTCGGGGCACTCGAGTCGACTATGCTTCGGTCGCTCACCCCTTTTATACTTGAATTCTCACTCGGATGAGATGTAATAAGAAAAACTCCTGTATTTTATTTATCAAAGACAAAAGCGTTATAATTGTACCAGTGATTATTATTGTTTTTGTTTGCGTAAGAAATCCCCTAGTTCGTGGCTTAGCTGCGAATCCGCTTCGCCTAAGTTTGTAAAAACAGTTTCCTACCGAGTGGCGAGCCAGCCTCCAACTCGGGGGCTTAGCTGCGAATCCGTTTCGCCTAAGTTTGAAAAAAATCCTACCGAGCGGAGAGCAATCCTCCCACTCGGGGGCTTAGCTGCAGTCCAGTACTCGCCTAAGTTCTCTCACTTGGAGACTTAGCTGCAGTCCGGCACTCGCCTAAGTTTGAAAAAATCCTACTGAGTGGAGAGCAATCCTCCCACTCGGGGGCTTAGTTGCAGTCCAGTACTCGCCTAAGTTCTCTCACTGGAGACTTAGCTGCAGTCCGGCACTGGCCTAAGTTTGAAAAAATCCTACCAAGTGGAGAGCAATCCTCCCACTCGGGGGCTTAGCTGCAGTCCAGTACTCGCATAAGCTCTCTCACTGGAGACATAGCTGCAGTCCGGCACTCGCCTAAGTTTGAAAAAATCCTACCAAGTGGAGAGCAATCCTCCCACTCGGGGGCTTAGCTGCAGTCCAGTACTCGCCTAAGTTCTCCCACTTAGAGAATTAACTACAGTCCGGCACTCGCCTAAGTTTGAAAAAATCCTACCGAGTGGAGAGCAATCCTCCCACTCGGGGGCTTAGCTGTAGTCCAGAACTTGCCTAAGTACGAAACACATCTCAATCCTCAAGGACGACGAGGGGCAGGTCGACTGCCACCTTCTCCTGGGGAGCTTCACCACAAATACAATGCGCGATTCATCCCGCCCTACAGTAACGAAGTGCGGGTCGACTGCTACCTTCTCCTAGAGAGCTTCGCCACAAATACAATGTGCGCTCAGTCCCACTCTGCAGTAACAAGGTGTGGATCGACCGCCGCCTTCCCTTGGAGAGCTTCGCCACAAATACGATGCGCACTCCGTCGCCGACCCGCAAGGGCGACAAGACATGGGTCGACTGCTTCCCTCTCCTTCGGAGCTGCGCTGCGAATACAAAAGTTGTCTCGAATGAAGAATGGGTTCACTCAGCAGGAGATTCATAAAGATATTCAACGGTAAACCAAGTTTGGGTAAATTCTAAAGGTTTCGGATCACAGATCGAAGTACTCGGGCATGCAGCCCAGAAAAGTCTAATGGTTACAAAAGCCACTCAGCATTCTGAGGCAAATTTAAGGTGGGACATAAGAGTTTGTTCACTCCGCGGGAGGAGGGCTGGCAGGCTCGACGAACTCATCCAGGTCGATGCTGTCGGCTATCTGAGTGGCTGCAGCAATGAAAGTCTCCATAAAGGTTCGGAAGTCATGTTTCTGGGTGTTGGCGACCTTGATTGCTGCCAGTTTGTCTTGTCGCACCTCCTTGCAGTGGACACGAACCAAAGACAGAGCCACGTCAGCACCACACCGAGCAGCAGACTTCTTCCACTCCTGCACTCGGTCTGGGATTTCATTTAATCGAGTCATCAGGGACTCAAGATCATTTTGGAGCACAGCCTCTGGCCAAAGTGCCGGGTCAATCCGCGACATGGTGACCTTCAGTCCAGACAAGTAGTCCACGGCACTGTCGATGCGAGATTCCTGACGGAGCAGATTCATGGCAGTTTCATCTTTCACAGGAGAGTTGATTGGATCCAAACCTGGTTCGATCCGCCCAGTCTCCTCTTCAAAGTTCTGGCAAAACTCTGCATTCACGATCCAAGGATAACTCAATTTTCGTACACTGAGTCGACACAAAAAAAATCAGTCGGAACAAAATGTGCACCTTCAAGCTTGATGAACAACTTCTTGGCAACACTCCTCAGATAGCTCTCCAGATCATCCCTCCTACAAGCAATGCCTTCCATTTTCTCGCCCTGGACGAGATTCGCCTTCTTCCAGCGCGAGCACTCCTTGTTGGAGTCATTCAGAGCGGTCTTCAGCCTGGTATTCTCTTCTTCCAACTGGCCGACCGAAGCCAGCTTCTGTTCGGCCAGAGCGGTCCTGTCGTCAGCCTCCTTACGAGCAGCAGCCAAATCCTGATCCTTCTTCGCCAGAGCTTCTCTCAGTTTTTCTACAAAGAAATGATGATTGATTCAGAAATAGCAGCAGGGTACTCAAGCCTAAAACTGACCAGTCGACAAACTCGTCTTACCAGCGGCGCCATCTCTGGCCTTTTGCAGCTCTGTCCTGGCCAGCTCCAAGTCAAGGTTCAGTTGAATCTGCTGCTTCTCCAAGTCAGCAAAGAGAGCTCCAAGATCACAAGATTTCTGAAATCAAAGGGGAGAAGTTATTTTTACAGCAAAAAACAACAAAGGCAATAAATACTAAGACTATGGTCGACTGCCCGCAGTCCAACATAGTCTCGGGGACTACACCCAGTGGGTGCACTTTGCGTGCCCCCACCGGTTCTGATCCCACTCGACCAGCCCGCCGAAGTCGAGTCCAAAAAAGGGCAGAAAGAGAAAAAGTAGAACTCAGACTACAGTCGACTGCCAGCAGTCCACCATAGTCTCGGGGACTACACCCAGTGGGTGCACTTTGCGTGCCCCCACCGGTTCTGATCCCACTCAACTAGACCAAGTGGAAGAGACAAACTACCAGTTTGGTTTATACATTCGGCAAAATACAAAGACTACAGTCGACTGCCAGCAGTCCACCGTAGTCTTGGGGACTACACCCAGTGGGTGCACTCAGCGTGCCCCCACTAGTCCAAAAATTCAAACAGCGACCCAGTGGGTGTACAGATGCAAAGATTTTCAGAAAGAATCTTCAGGTAGCATATCCTAACAGAACAAGCGGCGACCAACTAACCTGAACGTTGCTCTGGAGAGCCGAGCTGGCATCATAGGCGTCTTGGCTGGCGTCCCGCACCGTCTTCATCTTCTCCATCATAATGCCCGCCTGGCGTATGGCTTCCCTAGCAGCATTCACCTCGTCCTCTGGGACATGATGGGTCGCAAAAACTGAAGGCGGGTCGACAGAGTCCCGAGCAGTCGACGAAGAAGGCAAGGCACTCGACAGTGGCTCGGCGAAGGTAACAGAACCCCGATTGACATCGCCAGTGTCCTGAACGACTGGTTCCGCCCTCGGCGTCAACTGTAGCGCCTCACTTACAGGAGCTCGCCTATTCTTCCTCGTCAAAGGCCCCTCGGACTCTTCATCATCATCAGGGAGGTCAATAATGTTGGGAGCTGTGCGAAGTTCAATTGCCAAAATCACGTCACCCAATGATGCACATTGCAGTTGAATCGACCGAATAAAGATAGTATGGCAGAAATCATACCCGGATTAGAAGTGACCGCATCCTCCATCACCTCATCATCGTCCCTGTAAGCTGAGGTCCCGGAAGTGGCAGCGCTGACAATTCCAAAGTTAGTCCAGTTAAAACAAGAAAAACAAACAGCGCGGAGTGTCGAGTGAATACAAAGATAGACACTCACGCGGAGGCGACGGGAATATCAATCTTGATCTTCGGCAATGCCTTCCGAGTCCTCGGCTCTGCAACTTTGGGGTGCTTTGGCTCCTTCTCAGTCGGGGTTGGTGAAGAGATCCGAGGATGCTTCGAAGACTGACCAGCTTGAGTAGTTGCCTTGTCACGGGCACTCGGCCGTTCTTGGTCAAGCTTGGATCGCCTCTCCCTGCAAGGGGGCGACTTGACTTCTTCTCCATCACTTGAGTCGTCGCTTCCTCCATCCCCTTCACCATCGGAAGTCCACTCGCCACTGTCACTGCCACTCGCCTCGCCTTCCAGAGCTTGCTCTTGCTCCCCGTTGGGCATTGAATACATTTCAATAATGGCCTGAAAGAAAGCAGGGAGAACAAAGTCAGTCGACGCAATATAGGCAGCTACGCGAGTGAATTCAGATTACAAGCAAAAACTCGGAATCAGACTTGCTCTGGTGCATGAGGCTGGTCGAATGGGGGAACTCTCCTAGCTCCCCTGGGATTGTCCTTGTTCCCGGTAATGCCCGACAGCCACTTCTCCAGCGTGTCGTCGTCGACCTCCTCCGGATGGATCCGAGTGGAGTCTTCAAGACCCGAATACATCCACATCGGATGGTCTCGAGCTTGAAGAGGCTGGATGCGCCGCTGAAGGAAGACCTCCAAGAGATCCATACCAGTGACCCCGTCACGAATAAGCTGGACCACTCGATCAACCAACACCTTCACGTGCGCCTTCTCCTCCGGGAGCACCTTCAGAGGAGAGGGTTTCTCCACTCGGTCCATGGTAAAGGGAGGGAGGCCAGTCGATTGCCCTGGCGTCGACTGGTCTTTACAGTAAAACCAGGTCGACTGCCATCCACGAACTGAGTCAGGAAGAATCATGTCCGAAAAGGAGCTTTTCCCTCTCGTCTGGATGCCAAGACCCCCACACATCTGGATCACTTGGGTCCTCTCGTCACTCGGATTAGCCTTTTTCACTATCTGGGAGCGACAAGTGAAAATATGCTTGAAAAGACCCCAGTGAGGCCGGCAACCCAGGAAATTCTCACACAAAGAAATGAAAGCGGCGAGATAAACGATTGAGTTGGGGGTAAAGTGGTGGAGTTGTGCCCCAAAGAAGTTCAGAAACCCTCGAAAGAAAGGGTGAGGAGGCAAGGAAAATCCACGGTCGAAGTGGGTGGCAAGAAGAACACGCTCACCCTCCCGAGGTTGTGGCTCAGATTCCTTCCCCGGAAGCCGTGCCGAGTCATAGGGGATCAGCCCCCCTTTGGCTAGGTCGTCGAGGTCTTCTTGGGTGATCCTCGAGTGGATCCAGTCGCCCTGGATCCAGCCCTTCGGCAGGCCGGTCCGTGAGGAAGATCCGCCCCGGCTGGTCGCCTTCCCCTTCGACCTCGCCGTCGCCTTCTTTGCCCGCTCCAGAGCGGCCGTCTTCTCCTTCCCCATTGTCGCCGGCGAGACGCGTACGGAGCGGTGATGCTGGGGCGAGAACGAGCGCAGCAGAGGGGCATGAAGAGGAGAAGAGGAAATGGGAACACACTGTTCGGGAGACTCCGGTCCAATGCCTTATATGAGGCCGCTTCCGAGTGGCTGACGGGTAGGCCCAGGTGGCTCTGTCGAATCCCGTAACGATCGCGCGCGTGATACATGGCAAAAAAGGCGGCGCGGGGATCGAGGCGGCTTCGCTCTATCCCATCTGATTACTGCGGCCTCCCCCGTCTTGCGCGCTTCCCAAAATTCGGATCCCAAGAAATCCGCGGGCAGCAAACGACTTGTCAGACCAAAGATCTCCTCCGCACCGTCACTCGGAGCCTTACAAGTAAAGAAACTCACTCGATGAAGAATTAAGAATGGATCAAGGCGACTGAAAAGGAAGTTGCTGTCATCACTCAGGCCCGTTGATCTGAAACAAGATATGCTCACGGCATGAAAAACGAGTCAGAGAAGTTCTCAACTCCTTCCCCACTCAAACCTTGATCCATTCGGGGGCTAATGATGAAGCTATGTACCTAGGGTAGGGTCATGGACCTGTCCTAACTGCCCTACCCAAGGACATCTCTAGAAGAAATCACCTTTCAATCGACTTGGAGGTGTTCCACTCGACAGACTCGAAGACACTCGACCAAGAAGCAATCACTCGACCAAGACCAAACCACTCGACGGCCAAGAGACCTAAAGGCACTCCGCACGCTAACGGTCGGTCATTAAGTAGCTTTTATGGTCATCATAGCACTTTATTACTAGAGTTACTAGTAACGCCATGCCTTAATGTGCATTGAACCTTTTGTAACGTGGGCTGGCCGGGGTCCTGGCGCACTCTATATAAGCCACCCCATCCTCCGAGACAAGGGTTCGCACCCCTGTAACTCATACTCTCATAATCCAGTCGACCGCCTCCGGGCTCCGAGACGTAGGGCTATTACTTCCTCCGAGAAGGGCCTGAACTCGTAAACCTTGCGTTCCTACAACTTCTCCACAGCTAAGATCTTGCCTCTCCATACTTACCCCCTACACTACTGTCAGACTTGGAACCACGACAGTCCCAGCAGTCAGGGGCAAACGTTTTTTTCGCAAAATACGGTGCCCCGTCCGGTGGTTCCCAACAGTCAGGGGGGAAACGTTTTTTTCCGCGAAATACTAGAGGCCTGTCTGGTGGGTCCCTGCTGTCAGGTGGAGGAATAATTATTTTGCGCGTAATAAGGAGGCACTTCCTTGCGGCTACCGTGGACCCAGCTGTCAGCCTCTCCACGTATAGTACTCTTCCGATGGAAGTCGGTCGTTGGCCACATTGACCACCCCGCGCTAAGAGCACCACGGCGGCGAACGATGGCGAGGCCTAGGAAGGGGACGATGCCGAGCCAGGGAAGACGCGACAGTGGATGCCCATGCGGAGAGGAGTACGAGGGTTCACTGGTTCGGCTGCGGTGTGAGGCTGCCATCATCGCAGAATAACAAGGGGAGTGGGCGAGTGGAGGGATGGCCTGGCCAGTGGTGGCAGTAGTATGGGGACGGTGAGGCCTCCGCGGTAGCACAGCCGGCCACGGGAGGCAGGAGCATGCGGCACGACCGGCGCTGCTTTGGGCGGCTGGGGCAAGAAGACTAGAGGTTGAGGAAGCACTACGGTCGTTGGATGGACATCGTTGACCACGCCGCGCCGAGAGCACCAGGGCGGTGGACGACAGCGAGGCCTACGAAGGGAACGACATGGAGCCGGGGAAGACATGGCAGTGGCTGCCCATGTGGTGGAGAGTACGAGGGTTGACCGGTTCGGCTGCCGTCGCCGGAAAATAACAGGAGGTGTGGATGAGTAGAGGGATAGACAGGCCAGGGATGCGAGTATGATGGGGCTGTGAAGCCTGCCTGGCAGCACTGCCGGCCACGGGAGGTGGGAGCAGGCGGTTCCGACGGCGCTGGTTTGGGCGGCTGGGGCAGGAAGATCAGAGACTGAAGAAGCACGATTGCCGTTAGATTGACATCTAACGGTGTGACGCTGGTAGAGTCGATTGTTGACTAAGTTTCTTTTTTGAGAAACCTTGTGTATGCATGAACTTAGTAGGCCCACAAGTCAGCCTCCAAATCTGTGGCAGACAACATAAACCCATTTGCTATTTTTTATAATTTGCAGCCCATTTGCTAATTCTTAGGTAATTTATTACAGCCCATTTTCTGTCCAGGACCACGGTCAAAAAGTTCAAGCTTATTTTGCATATTTCGGTGGAGTCCGAACTGTTGTAATCCCGAAATGATAAACATTTTTTAAGAACTTATTGATTTGCCAAAAAAATCGTTTCGTTTTTGTAAGCAAATAAGACGTGGGACAATTGAGTTGGTTTAAGGGAAAACCAGTGGTAAAAAAATCAGCACTGGGTGGGAAAAAACAACAAAAATAAGGATGTAAATATGAAAAGGGAATTTTATGTGTTTTCAATATAATGATACGTGTATATGAACTAGTAAAACTATAGGTAGAGATTAGAAAACGGATGTACGAGCTGCGTTTCAAGAGGATAATAGAACTGGGTTGTGTGTTTGATTCAGTAAAAAAACTGCTTGCGGATGTTGTAAGACAAAATATAACTAACGCTCGCGGGATAGATGCCAGTAGATACCTACAGGATCTTTGTTCCCCATTGTCGTCATGGGCTGGGCCTGTTAAAAACAAAACCAACCCTGGGCAGTCTACAGCCCAGTTGAAACTTGCTCGACCTGAAAAAACAATATACGTGCTCAATAAACGAGAGAATTCTGCAAGTACAAACTGATAACTGGGATGCAGCACGGATACTATTTTTCTATGGTGATAATAAGTGCATGCACTTGTTTCGAAAAAATGGAGAACTGGGAATTCGAACGGCGGGTGCTTATGCTACCCATCAAATAAAAATCAGGTGCCTGAAAATTCGTTTCGACACAAATGATTCAGCTTTATATCCACGTCGACCCTCGGCATGATGGTTGGAAGCAAATGCAAGTTCATACTAAAAGATCGTTAACAACAATACCAACCTACGGACGACAAGGTAGTACAACTACCAATACCAAACTAACATATAATCTTTTTACTCCTGGCCCTAGTGTTCGTCTGGTAGAAAATCTTGCAGAGGACCAGCTCCAGCTCCTTCTCTTGCTCCAGGTCCCCGAGGTGGTACTGGTGCATCACCCAGTTGGTCCTCTGCTTGTCGAAGTTCTTGTTGGTGTGTAGCACCAGAACCTTTTTTGCTGCCCGTCTGCCGGCCGTTGACCATCACCGGCAAGGTATTGCCGGTCTTGTGCCACATCGCGTGCATGCCGCACTACGATTGTATCTTGCGACGCCTCCACGTGCCCCTTTTGAACGCCCTGGAATTGCGCTGGAAGAAATGCTTCCTTAGACCACTTAGTGTGATACCTGCAGTATTGTGGAATACAGGTTTTAGTGTACCTAGTTGGCATTTTCATAACATCTTTGGCATGTTGCAGTCACTTGTTTCACTTTTTATTAACTGTCAACTTGTAATTGCTTGACCAGGTCTGCGTCTAAAAAGAAAAATAGAGCTATAAACAAAGGAATATGTTTGTGCAAGTAGACGGCCGATCGGTGTCTTACCTGGAAGTTTCTCAGGTTGGGTGTAGCATATGCCATGCTCGCTGTCGATGGTTGGTATGAACAAATTGATGAGAGACTGAAATCTCGCGCTGTCAGCACTCACTTTGGCCTCAAGGTGCTCGATCAACTCCTAATCCATGGGATCGAACTTGACGCCAGCCGGCAGCACCGGCCAATCCTTCTTCGACATGCATCGGTAATTCCAGTTATATGGTACTCAATGTATGATCAATCGACTGTTTTAAGTGAATGATGAAAGATTTCGACAGATAAGTGGTACTCCAAATCTGAAGTCCAGAATACCCGAACACGCCGTCGGGATTCTTGTGTCACCTCACGCGCAGCGTGTTGTCACGTCAATTCAATGTGTGGACATGATGAATAATTTGACTGACGTATACTAGTACTGCTACTGTACTGGAGTACTTACTAGTTGTATATAGTGTCACAATTTATACATAGGTTTAACTAACAAGTACACACTTGAAGCCTAACTGATATATATATATATATATATACATCTGGGCTATTCTGTTACTAGTAACAGAATATTATTCTGTTACCCTTTTTGAACTGGCGGTTTCAGGTGTTTGTACTGATGTTTTCGAAGCGGCTGAACTGATGCTTTCAGTTGTGTTTAACAGATCGTCTTCTTTAGTTCAAAAACTTTTTGTAATTTTTTTGTCGGAACATGGCATGTAATATATCGTTGGAAAGCTCTTGACAACCATATTTCAAATATATTGAACGTTTTTGCAAAATCATTATGGTTTAAGAGCAGTTTTGAAAAAACCATTTTTTTCAAAACCGAAAACGTGAATCGTATTTTGGACTCAATTTTCAAACGGTTTGTCGGAATTGAGCAAATAAGATGGCGTTGGAAAGCTGGTGAAAATCCGCATCTTCCATATAAGTATTGTTTTTTCTAATTCTATATGATTTAAAAGTAATTTGAAAAACGGTGAAATTCTGAGCGAAACGTATTTTCGCGATGTTTTGCAAACGGTTTGTCGGATTGACGCAAATGATACGGCGTTGGAAAGCTATGTAAAATGCGCAACTTTTTCGTATAAAAATGCTTTTCTAATTCTTTACGATTTAAAAACGAATTCGAATACGGTCAAATTGGATTTCGAATGCGATTTTTTTAAAAAAGTTTGTCGAAATGAGGCAAATAATATACTTTTAGAAAGATATTGAAAATACGAAACTTAATCATGTTGAGCGTTTTCTCAAATTCGCAACTGTTGAAGAGTAATTTGGATTATGGTGAGACCCATCGTGCTGTTTTTCCATCGAAAAAACAGAGTACTTGTACTGATCTACGTGTGCGTTTGTACTGATGTATTCTTTAGAGAGTAATTTTGAAAGGTTCCGAAAAAAGAGTACTTGAACTGATGTCCATATGTTTTTGTACTGAGCGTGTTTTAACATACTAGACTTTACTCTGTTTTTTCAGTATGATTTTCCTCGTAGCTTTTCAATAATTTACGGTATTTGCGTCTCTGAACTTGCATGGTTTATATCGTTGAACTGAATAATACTTTTAACAAAAAGAAAATTTTGCGTGTTTCATTTTTTTGAACTCAACTTTGTTTTGCGATGATGTTCTGTACTTCTCTTATTTTACCACTTGAACTTGACTTTTTTGAATTTTCGTGTTTTTTTAGCATTTTTCCAAAGCCTATGTAGGACCTCATGTTCAACTTTTTTTTGTACTTGTATGCTAGTAATAATAGAACAATTTCTGACACAATTGTTTGTCCATTTGTGGACATCAGCCAAAATAGGCAGGAGAGAGCACTATCAAACTAATCATTCTTTTTGACCCAACTATGTATGTGTTCTTCTTTTTCAAGAACTGATCCTGTATTACATACTGAATGGCCACACATGTATGATATAATGAACTATAGGGCCTTAAAAGTGTGATGAGAGTACATTTTATAAAGCTCCACAAGATCACATGAAGCCTCTGCCAAATGAAATATACAAAATACAAACAAAAATTCACACTTTTGCACAAAGGGCATACTTTTGAACATGCTCGATGACACCCACTGAACTTGCGCAATTGACTGGTGGGAGCAAGCATCAACTTTGAAGTATGCAAAGGCATCTTGTTTTTCTAGAAAAAAAAGCAGGGGCGCATCTCCATATCAATAAATAGTTGCTGATCCATCAGTGAGCATGCATCACAAAGAAAATGTTGAAAGAAAAACCGGGTGGACCGGGTGGACCAGCTACAACTCCTCCTCTGGACTGATTGCTACGGCGAGGTGGAGCGGATGGAGGCGGAGATCACGAGCGGCACCGGGATTTGGCCACTGCAGGGAATCCCAGCGACTACCAAGCCATCCTTGTTGTACTAACTATGGTGATGTATTTTGTACTGCCCAAAACACCTGCAAGATGAACTGAAGGGGAGCGCCGTCACCTGCAAGATGAACTGAAAATGCCGGCTAAGGGGACCTGAAGAATCACCAAATGTTGAACTGAATATACACAAGTGAAGGAGCATGAACGTACAGAATAACTCTATGTGTACACAACAATAACTGAGCATACATGTCTAAGTTGAAGGGTAACAGACCTCAAGATAGCAATGGACTTCCTATATTCATCTTTTTGAGCTGCTGCCTTTTATTTTATTTTTTGACGCATCCTGCAAAAAGAAAATGGACCGAAATTTCAAAGATGAACTGAAAAAGACTAACATAATTCAGTAAAGATGGATGTGAAAAATGATGAGCATCCCAAATACTATAATCATTGAGGCTATGGTAATTACATCGTCCTTTACATACTGATGTACTACTAGTATTCTACTAAGTTGTACTTACGTGCATCCACTTTTGGAATTCAGAGTAAGAAGTATTAGCTGAAACAAAAGAGTACTCATTTCAAGTTGGGAGTCATGTTCTTGCGCCTACATATTACAATCTTGATTTCTTACTCTAGATTCTAGTATCAGAATCCAATGATGAACAAGGCTTTATATACTACAGTGCATTTCATACTTCTTTGAAGTTTTATTCAGAATTTCCTAGGTCAAGGATCTGGGAAAATCTGTAGTTTCAGACTGAGCTTTTTTATATATAAAGGTATGAAAGGCATAGTATGAAGACGAGAAGAATGGGGAGAAACCTGCATGTGACATACATAACAAAATGTTCAGAACTAGTATCGCAGCATGATAATATGTGAGTACAAGTGTGCAGCACAACAACGCAATTGTACAAGTGATACCAGGACACAAGTTATCTACATTCCTTTGATTACACTACTCTGACTAGAATTTAGTAACTAACACTAGACTCCTATCAAGATAACCTGGTTCAGTCCAACTCCAAAACAATTCACTTTATTAAGATTAGAAGGAATAGGAAACTCAAGCGTACTCTCAGTTCAGAGAAGTGCAAGCATTTGGTACAACCAGGCGTACCTAAAACAATGACTAGCTCCACACGGAATGAAAAATTGTCGAACTAAAAAGCTCCATACGAATTGAAAAATGGTCAAACTGAAGAGCTCTAGATCAATATTTCTTTGGTGAGAATCTTCTTTACCTATACTTGAACTTGTCCTAAATGCATTACATGAGTAGATAATGGAGTTGGCTGGAGCATTGATGCAAACCTGAACTTACGGGACAAGGGCCTCTATCCTTCTGCGCAGGCAAGTCTGAACTGATACAAACTTCTTTTTGCCTAGCTACTAATTTTTTTATATATAGCCAACTTTTTTTGACACACACATCGAACTGTTTCTGCATTTCATTATGTACCGGTTATATAATACATATTTAACTGCTATACTAATAGTAAATTCACAAATACATGACACTTTTTTAGAATAATCTAGTAAGCATTGCATGGAATACATCAAATACTGGGAGCAATTTTAACAAGTATTTATCTAATTTTGCATGTGCACAATACCACCAAGGTTGAACTTTTTGAGTTCTGTTTTTTGAACCGCCCAACAGTAATACATGTACTGAGCGGTACATGATTATGTTGTTGAGCAGCTGATCTACCAAGACAAAAAGCACTCCTATAGTGCATACACTAAATCATGATAAAAAGTGGAAGCAAGAAGCAATCAGTAACTGCACATGCCTGCGGCCGGGATGTGGAGGCACGCCACGGCAGGGAGGTGGAGGCGCGCCGTGGCCAGTTTTTTTGCTCCCAGCCTCATGCATATATATTTTTGAACTGATGTTTTTCTGTCATTGGGCTAATATAATTTTTTCTGTAGTTCAACTCCCGTGGCCTTGCCCGACTTGCCGACCTCCAGCTCTGTGTACACCACCCTGTCATCACCGATAGCAACAAAATATTATTCTGATTCTAGATACATAATATTCTATTTTTAATTCAAACCGACCATTTTCTTTAATTCGAACTGATCATTGTTTTTAATTCGAACTGATCATTGCTTCAATTTCAAATCAATTTTTCATTAAACTATCATGTACATTTTCTTTGTTATGAATCGATGATAGAATACATGTTAGACTGCTATACCTAATCTATTCCCAAGCACAAAACAATGCATCAATGGAATGAGCAAAGCACAAACCAGTGCATGAATTGCCTCAATTCCATGCACCAGTTGGGCGTTTAATAACAACTATGTTCATCATAGAAACAAGTAGACTTAATATATCCAAGTTCTGAAGTTGAACAAATAAATCATACAAAATACTGTCCAAAAATCACACTTTTCACGAAACCAAAATTCTGAACTTGCCATACAACGCCTTTTGAATTTGTCATGCGGTACTCTTTGAACTTGTGCATTTCGTTGGTGGCAGCAAGCAGCAACTAGAAGTATATAATTGTTGTACAACATCCTAGACACTGAACTTGTATCTATAGAAGGACTAGTCAGGGTCTCAGGAATCAACTAAATTTTCCACTCAAGTCTATATTCATTGGTAATGGTAGGACTCAAATGTGAGCTAATTTTCAATACTGTTTCACTAAAATGGCTTCTAATGTTTTTAAAACATCTAGCTTCTATTTTTTCAATTTGAACTTGCTTGTTTTTCGGTTCTTTAGCAATGCAAAATGAAGTAGTAAACAAGAGACGGGACGGGGGTGAGTACCTACCGATGCCGGCGGAGAAGCGTGGTGGTCTTGCCAGCAAACATGAGGCTAGCAAAGACGTGAATAACGCCAAGTTGGAAGCCGAGCTGGACGTCCCCGACCCTTAGCGGTTCCTCAGGTTGCACTGTTTCGCCACTGAAGCATAGGCAATGGAGTTGGAGTGGGGCACGCCCACAGCGGTGAGACTGAACGGCCGGGGATTGCGGCGTTGAACTGCTTGTACGCACCGGGGGGGGGGGGCAACAATGGTGCATCGATCCAGTGCGGGGTGACTACTTGCTCATGCAATATTTTTTTGTTTTTGTTTTTCAATGAACTTAAAGGGTTATACATTTTGAACTTATAGATATTTTTTGTTGAAAGTACGAAAACAACATAACGTCATCGTCCTCAGCCAAAGAACACATCCATTAAAGAAAGGCTCCAGTCACCTAACATAGAATAGCACATGCAGTTCAAGATTAACTATTGATGCATGCCTTAATAAGCAAGAGCAATAGTACAACATTAGCATAATAGTAGGTAACAATAATAGTACAGGGTTAGCTATCGATGCAAGCTTTTGACAAAGAAACTCGATAGGCAGTGTGATTTTGGATGGGCGATGGCGGCGGCACATGTCAAGTGGCCAGCGGCGTGCGTTTGTGAACGGGAGAGGCCTATGAACTTTTCTTCTTTTTCTCAACTCTGGACATTTTTGTATTCTTGTACTTGATCCTCCCCAATATTATTCAAAACTTTTTTAGTGGCTTTTTGTTGGTAAGCCCTTTCTGTTTCCCTGAACCTTCACCAGGTTTCTTCTCAGTATAAAGAAAACAAGAAATAAGTGTTCTGTTCACATAGGCATTAGAACAAACACCTAGCAAGCATCATTTGTGCAAACCAGGTAAACATGACGTTTGCTTCTTTTTGCACAAATTACTTTTTGCAAAAGGAGAAATTTTATGCAAGAGTAGTGTCACTAGTACATCCATGTAAGTAATAAACTCACATTTTAAGAGCACTACCTGCTAGCATATGTGTCTGTGTGATTTAATCATTCAATGAAGATGGACCACATCCTGAATGCCTGATATTGCAGTTTATGCGACAGAAGTCCAGCTTTGACAAATGTGAGTGGCTCGGGTGTTGATACACGGGGCAGAATTCAGAAATTTGTGCTTGAGTTCAGAAAAGTAACTAGTAGTACTAACCATCGAGTGGTGCTCAGCAACGTACTCTCATCCCTGTTGCTGTGGTTGTACATGATTAACCCCCCATAAAGTTCAGATGATGCTCATTATTCAGTTCAGCGTCACGCTCACGCACCTAGTAGATAGCCATCGATCCGCAGAAGGAGGAGGTAGCGACCTGCAGTAGGAGGAGACAATGACCTGCACGTGGAAGAGGTCGTGTACTGCGGCTGAGGTTGGGAGGCAGACAGGTTGGCCACATGGAAGGCGGAGCTCAGGAGGCGGCCACGGCTGTCTGTACTTTGGGGCGGCTGGCAGGCATGGCGGTGCATCGCGGGGGGTGGCGCGGGGGTGCGT
>NC_041384.1:97442987-97540326 GCF_002162155.2 Triticum dicoccoides
CGTAGCAGGGGTCGATGGTGTGGAGAAGGTGCGGAGCGACGACCGTAGCCAAGGGAGAAGGTGGGGGCAGGGAGGCGCACTGGGAAGAGGGAAGGCCACCGCAGCACGCTGCAGGGAGGGGGAGGCCCCGGCGGTGCGCTGGGGGAGGAGGGGCCGTGGCGGTGCCCTGGGGGAGGAGGAGGCACCAGCGACATGCTGTGGGAGGAGGTAGCTTAGGTGGCGGGCTGGTGTTGCGGATCAGGTCGGGGGACAAGGTAGCTTAGGTGGGAATTTCTCCGCTCGCTCCTTATAGAGCTGAAGGGTAACAGAATAATATTCTGTTACTAGTAACAGAATAGCCCTGTCCTATATATATATATCATCATTACCAGTACATCCTACGCAGGTGAGTTAGGATGCACTTGATCCCAGGAAGGTATCTATCCTTCAAACCAGAGGAGTGCTTCAAACTAACAACAGTACATAATATCCAATGAAAGAGGCTCGTGCTACAGCAGCAGAATACATGGCTCAGTCTAGATATCAGCACGAATCAAGTTGTGCATATTTGCTTTTGGCATGAACCACATCGCCGCATGTCGGGTTTGCAAAAGCCATCCATCGCATGGAAGCTTGATGCCTTCCACACACTGAAGATTATCTGGCAACAAATTGTGTCGATGAATCTCTGGATATGGTGATTCATGAAACCCATGGTATGATGTGTAAACACAGCCCCCCTCGCGAATGGAAGTTTCATAGCACAGTAATCATCGTCGGTGATATGATCGATGATTGGTTGGATGATCGGATAATTGAGCCCGAGGAACAAGGAGTGGTTGCCAAGGCTGTAAACCCGCCTCTAGTTGAATACGCCTGGCCCAACGGAGCTAGGATCTTTCTCGAACACGAAGCAGACATAGCCATCAATGTCACGAACGCCCCACGCGTTCCACTGCATGTGGTTTGATGTAATGGTTTGGTCAATTTGGTACATGCGAATGAGCATCAAATGACCGTTGTCAGCTGAACGAGTGATAAACCACCACCCATCGGCTGGTATGATTCCAGGTCTTGGAATCATGAAGGCCAGCGCATTTGCTTCTGCTACAACAATTCAAATTGGAGACCAAAAGGACAAAAATAAACAATCATGTTCAGAGTATGTGTGGAATTAAGATTATTATAACAGTGACACATATCATAGACAGAGAATTGCAATGCCATGGTCATAATCATACCCCAAGTTAAAAAATAAGCCAATGGCTTTCATATTCTAGCAATATGTCATGGTTCAAACATCATGTAACAATGAGAGGAAAACAACTATGACAGCGCCTACTCATATTCTACCATAGCACTTACTACTACTGTTTTGATATCAACTCTAAGCAATAACATGCGTTGTTATAAAAATCTTGTAAACGAGAGTAACATATAGCAATCATGATGTTATGCTCATAATATGTATTCTAACAATCATTAGATGCCAATTGTTCTCATATCAACTCTAACAATAACATGTGTGGTCATAAAAATCTAGGAAATGAGAGGACCATATAGCAATGATGTGGTTATAGACATGCTATGCATTCTAAATTTGTAACAAATGAACATGCAGTCGTATTCATAAGGTAAAGATGAGATGAGATAAAAAAATTACACGATGATAGATTCCACCAGTATAGGCAGCCAATCTGTGCGTCGACCGCGTAAACGATGCCATCGTGCACTATATCATTAGACAAAAATGTCGCCTCAACAGGATTGATGATGAGCCATAACCATGTATGGCGACCGGATTCCAGATAGACTAATCCCATGTTGAAAAAGGCAATGAGCTTGTAATCCATGTAGTCTTCTGATGGTGTGGGCACTTCGCAGATTACAACTTTCGGCAAACAGAGGTCGAGCCAAAAGCTTGACGTGTCTCGTGCAAACTGAGGGAGGCTTTTACTCCGTACTATTTGGGACCAGAGGGAGTATCACCATATGGAGGGAACAGAGGATGCTTGAAATATGAACATGTCAATGGGAGGGAGTAAGCCCCATGCATGCATGCATGCATGCAACATGCAACACTCACATGCACACATGGACGCACGCAACACTCACGCACCCATGCGGCACACATCACACGATGCAACACACACGCTCACGCTCAAGTGCTCAACCTACTCCCTATGTCCGTGAAAGACTGTACATTTCAAGATTTACACATTGACCAGGGCATAATTAACACCCAAAGGTAGCAGAGTTATGTGTGCATGCGACCATTGAGATAAGAAGATTAAATGAAGGCCGTTGCATGATGTAATCAAGGATAGACATGTAGCCTATACCTACAGCACAAGTTGGTGCATTAGTCAGTCAATATCGATTTCGATTAAAGGCTAAATGCATTGGAAGTGTAGATGTACATCATGTACTACACTCTTTGTTTTATAGCCGATGTACACTCTTTGTTGAAGATCGAGGGAGGACACGTGGGTGCACTCACATACACAACCAGGGCGGTTCGCGTGCAAGGGTTGGACTCGTGTCGCGCCTGCATAAAGTTTTGTTTAGCTGATTTCTTTGCTCTGCCAACTGACAGGTGGGACCCAGAAACCAGGTGACAATTTAACCAGTCAACAAAGTGCCACGTCGACTATGTGGCCAGTTAGTAGGGTGCAATACGGTGCTCTACGATGAGCTAGTGATCGTATAATCGCCGCAAAACTATATATAGTGACCGTAAAGAGCGTATTGTTACATATGTTGACCACCAGTGTATTTTTCTTGTTTCAAATTAAGCCATATTAATCGGAAAGGATGCAGTATGGACTACTACTAGTAGTACTAGTACTGCTTTGATGTGTCCCGTCAACTCGCCGAACGAGGAGAAGCTTGCTTACTACGCCTCTCCCTCGCCCACGCGCACGGTGGTTCGTAGGACGAGGAGAGGGTTTTGACTACAGCGCCCTCTCCCTCTCCCTCTCCCTCGCCCTTGCCCTCACGGTGGACGTGCAGCAGTTCAATCGGTGTCAGGTTGCTAGAGGCATACTGTATTGTAGTATCATCATTGTTGGACCTTCCAAAGAGGCAAAGAGCCAAGTGCAAGGTTCACACGAGTACGAACTGTTGAACCTCCCGAAGAGGCAAAGAGCCAAGCGCAAGGTTTTATAGGAGTTGTCGTCCTAGTAGGAGTGTACTACAACTATAGCGAACGATGCTACTGTATGATGCTGCCACGTCACGTATATCCAAAGCTGTGCCACCTTTTTTTTCTCAAAGAGCATGTTGGAGCCCGTGCAACAACTACACAAGTTGCACGTACACATAACACATTTACTATTAATAAATTCTAAAGGACAAATGCCAGTATGCCACACAAGTTCATCTCCAATTCATGTGATAAATTTGTGCACGACTAGTCTACATATATTCACAGCGCTACCGTTCACAATTACCGTACTCCACTTACACGT
The DNA here is from genome assembly GCF_002162155.2 of Triticum dicoccoides. Lineage (NCBI taxonomy): Eukaryota > Viridiplantae > Streptophyta > Magnoliopsida > Poales > Poaceae > Triticum > Triticum dicoccoides. The sequence continues at coordinate 97,446,437 of NC_041384.1, forward strand.
TATAGATGGGCTACATGTCCTCCTCCAGGTTCCAGTCCCAGGTGTTCTTCATGGATGGCACAATACATAGTGGTGGGAAACGTGAATTATTGTCGCAGCTTTCTAGTCCGGTTCCACACGATGGAGACTCATCAAAGCTGAAGCGGCATAAATCAGGGATAGCGTGTCCCAGCATATCGTTCATCCGGCGGTGCGCACTGAAGACACAATCATGCTTCATGAACGGCAGGCCTTCCGTATCGTGCACGGAAGGTGGCATCCGCTCCACAATGGGGTAGCTGTCCCCGATGAAAAGCGAGTACTCTCCAAGAGTGTTCCTCGTCACCCACGTAGCATCACGGGGGTCAAACTCGGCGCCGTTCATCTGGTACACGCGACATCCCAGATCTGGACACATGGTGACATACATAGTCAAGGTCCATGCATAATAATGTTGTGCTCAAATATGGCAGTCAGTAATACTGTGCAGCAAATAGTACTACTCCGGTATAGAGGAAGTAAAATAACCGGCTTATTATATATAGCCACTCTTGGCTACATGGATGAGATAGTAAGACATGGAAAAACAAAAATGGTGGCAGCTAGTGGGTTTAAGTCTTCAAGGGCCTAGCTAGCTATACGCGTCCTCCAAGGTAAAAAGTACTCCTACTAGTACTACAAAGTATACTACTAGTACAACAATGAAAGAGAAGGAGAGAGGGGTTCAAAAATGGAATACCTGGGTAGATGGTGATGGTCCGATCATGGTGGATTGTGTGACCATGTTGCACATCAGTGGTACCATGGGTAACGACTGCTAAGATAGTTGATCCCAATATGCCAAAATCAGCTACAAGGTTCCAGGTTAGACCGAATCGCGGATGCAAATGCACATCCAGGATCGGTGATCTTATTTTGATCGGGGGATGACTAGTCCCTGCAAAATAATGGAGTACCGTTAGGGACGCAAATGATGGTTTGTGAATTCCGTTTGTAATCTCCCTACCGTAGGATGGCAACCAGATGAAACAAGTCCCCTGGCTTGTCATCGTGAAGGTGCGGCGTAGATGGCGCACGGCGTCTTCGAACGTGTAGGGGTACAAATCTGCCGCCGCCAACATACGCCAGCCTCTGCCGTTACTGCCTCTTGCATTGATGGCAATCCTTATGTCGAACACCGTGATGAGATAGTAATCGTCGTAGCCGCGTCGCTTTGTCGGCGGGTCCGCAATTGCTATCTTCTTCAATCTCATGTAGGCATCATCATACGTTCAAGCCCAGCCAGTCCGGAAGGCCGATCCCAATGGTGGAGAAGGGGTCTACCGGAACGGCCGCACTGCTGTGGATGTTGTGCAAAATGATGGTGGTATCCGGCCGGAGGTATGCAAGCCAATTTTCGTTGGCACCGACCCAGACCTATATATAAGACGATGGGCAGCGGAGAAATTACGGGATGGAAATGGAATAACTAAGTACTACATGATCAAACTCCATTACTGACCTGCTCATCGGACAAAATCCGACTACCTCTCAACGTCGGCAACTCTGGTAGAGTCAACATGCAACCATGGCCAGGGAGCGGTGGACTGTTCGAAGGATTGTCCCATAGAAGAACCTTCTCCTCGACGACGCATGGAAGACCAAGAAGCATGGCCTATTTAAGTAGCGTCTTGAAAAAGTTGGTGTAGGAAGCACCGAGTCTTGCGGCGGTGAGGACGTCGGAGGGCGTGCGATTTCTCCCACAGGATCATCGTCCAAGGTCTCCTAGCCCCGACGCGGAGGAGAACCGCCCAACGAATCCATGGGAGCAGCGACGAACTGCCTTCTCTTCGGGGGGAGAGGAACTGGCAAGGAGGAGATAAGAGCGTAGTAACCGCAGGGCCTCGTCCCTTCCAACTGTAGATCGTTCCTCAGCGAAGGGGTGAGGCTATTATTTACTACTAGTACTCCCTCCAATTCTTTTTACTCTGCGCATAAGAGCAGACCCGGATACCAAGGCAGGGGCTCGCTGCATGCTTTCTGGACGGAAATACCCCTGGCACATGGATGGGAGGAGCTAGCAACTATAAATGCCCCATGCAGCCCATTGGCTGTCCGCCCACGTTCTCCTCTCTCTCCATGCTGCATGGATGTCTCCCTCTCTCTTACATGACTGCATGCGGTGGCGCTGGCCTATGAGAAGCTCGCGTGGAGATAGCAATCTTCTCTCCAGAAGAGTTTTTTTGAAAGAAAGGGATTAGGGAACGTTATGGGATTGCATTATACAGTAAATAATAGCACTAGTAAGAAATTTTTGGCACTAGGTAGTAGTTTTTGGCGTGGATTAAGAAATTTTGGGTATGTTTTTGCCAGTTTTTGTACACGCCAACGAGTGTCAAAAAACGTCTTACATTATGTGACGGAGGAGTACGTACTCGTACTGTAGCAGTACTAGTACTACTTTTCTCAACTAGTAGTGCGATGTACTGTACTTCTAGTCTAGTCTAGTATAGTGCACCAGTTTTGAACTCTTGAATCTCAGGGCCAAGGAGCTACAGTTGGAAGTGGAGGGTACTACTGTTCTCTAGAACCATCGCTGTACTATCAATGCAGGGGAAGTACACCTGCGTAGTGGCCTAGTGGGTACTCTCGGTGCTCTATTCAGTCGCTCCTCTCACGTAGCTGGCCTACTCAGCCGCTCCTCTCACTCACACTAAAGCATCCTGTTTATCAGCGACGGTTACTGCGGGGGCAAAACATTTGAGTTATTTGATACAGCGATACTAGGCTTTTCGCTTCCATTTGTGGAGGTGTAATGGATCTCGTCGAACTTTGTTAGTAGTTCCTTCTTTATGAATGAGATGAAGCAAAGCTTTTGCCTCCGTTTCAAAAAAACACATCAAGAGGAATTTCTTTTATAGTAGAGCCAATAATGGAGTGAAGTCCATGCGTGCAACGCCACAAGCTACAGAGTAGTAGTACTTCCTCCATCTAGGTGTGTAAGTCATCTTACGTTGTGCATCGTGGCCAAGGCGGAGAGGAAAAAGAGAAAACTTAATGTCTTTTTGCTAATTAATAGCATTGCATGCAATGAACTAACCACTGCATGTTATGTTTGGTAGTCTCAAGTCATTGAAAGCATGCACATCCCACATATCTTATTAGTTGATATGCCACAAAACAAAAAATGAGAAGGGAGTTAATGTACGGTGCCTAAGTATTTTCGGATTATTTGGTTTTCGTAAGGTGACTTACACACCTAGACGGAGGGAGTAGAGCACTTTACGTATAGAGCCATATTGCATAGTTCCCAATGCCCCGCCAGGCTTTCCCGGCTCCTCGGGCTTAATTGGGAGGCGCTAGTTTAAATATGCTACTAGCTAATGAGGAAGCTGCAAGCGAGGTGCGGCTAGGGCGAGCACGCGAGCCACAGGATGCTGTGAAAAAACCCGTTCACGTGGCTAGGCTGTCCAGTGCACCTAGATTGTGGGGCCGCACGTCCGTTTGACTTCAAAACTCAAACTACCCATGTAAAATATTGGCTCGCTTGAAGTGTGATAGTACTATTTAAAAAAAGGCCGCCGTGCGTTCAGCCGGGATCGAACCCACAAAACGAGGTATACACTCCTGCGACCACTAGTAGTAATCGTTGGAGTACAACGCAACCTAGAATCGCCTTTTGCCGCTAGTAGTACGTACATTGTTCCTTACAAGAAACCCCTATCATCTGCTGCTGGCTATAAGCTAGTGCCATATCATCTACATCCCATCTTATAGCCAACATGTACAATAATAGATCAAAAGAGTGTACTACTTTTTTATTATGTGGCCCACTTCTCATTCTCACAAAGTTCCTAGGAGCACGTGCTAGAGCTAGCTCTTCCCAAAGAGCCCGCTTACCTTCTCTCTCCTCTTCTATTTCCTCCAACTAAGCAGAAATATACTAGTTTATTTCTTATAGCCCGCTGACTCAGCTCTATTGTACTTGCTATAATAATGCAAGAAACCACTAAAATGCCAAGAAACTACTACCACTTGCATACGTGGCAAACTTAAGATAAGACTACCTTATCAACCATTGTACATGCTCTTACCAACAAAAATCCTTGAGTGACCTCCTACCTCCGGCCCGTCCACCTAGTCATCCTCGGCCATGGGACGCAACTACCGTCGCCGGCAGAAGGCGAGGTCAAAACCGCCGGCGGTGCGGAGCCCTTGTTGCAGCAGCCCGGATGCCAGCTCCGTCCAGCGCTCGCGGCCGCTAGCTAGCCAAGATAGCTCCGTCCAGCTGCTTGTCTGCAAGGTTTGCTAGCTAGATTGGCACGGCAGCGCGGCAGCTTGCTCGCGCGCGATGCGCTAAGGCCAGCCATCTGGCTCGAGCGAAGGCCAGTGCGGCGGCCTGCTCGCTCGTGAGTCATGCTCGGGCCAGCCTGCCAACCCGCGCAGAGGCCAGCACGGCGTCCGGCCCGTCCGGCGGAGCGGCGGACAACTCGCTCATCACCGGCGCCACCGACGAACACGCATCAGTACTGTTTGAAGTAATGTTCAGGAAAAATAATGATTTGAGGGGAATAACAGGATAGAAGGTCATATGTGGGTCCCTCGTGTCAACGGTCAAACAAAATGTGTTGGTTTAAGCTGCCTCGTCAGCACAGACGTGTGGGCCAACCCTGTCATAAATGGGTTTAAATGAACCTAATCGGTAGGAGTACTAGGTAGTTTTTGGCGTGGATTAAGAAATTTTGGGTATGTTTTTGCTATTTTTTGTACAATAGATTCTTCCTAGGGTTGGTTGAAAGTGGTAGTTTTTTGTTAAATACTCTACATATTGTAAGTAGGAGTGAAAGTTAAGCTTTGGAAGTCAATAAGCAAGGCTAGTTACATAGTGCATATGTGTACATGATTGAAAGTAAATATTAACCATGAGTGACTAATATTTTGATGGAAAACTTGAAACTATGGAATACTAGGAAAAAATGCATGGTTAGAAATACTAGCAATGTTCATGTCCGTCGCAACGAATCATAATTAGAATAACACTTATTCACAAACTTTGTACAAAACACTCTAATTTTGATATACATATATCACTAGAGATATATTATGTTTCAATTAGAATATATTCCTTGGGCTGTTTTGGTGAGGTCAGGGAGGGATGTGGTTGGTTTTAATATACTAATTATGTTTTTTTCTGCAAATTGGTAGACAAGTGGGATGTTAGTGAGAGAAGGCAACAACTTAACTCACAATCATTAGATGTAGATCTAATGGTCAGAAACGACGGATGGCAAACACACCAGCATCACCAAATTAGTCTTGTGTAGGAGTACTAGCAAGATCCGTGCATTGCACGGAACTTCAAGATGCATTTTTTCATAAAACACTTGTTGTGATTGATCCTTGCGGGAGTAATCCCATGCGTAAAAACTAATGATATCTCGAGAAATATGAGATAAGGTGAAGAGGAGTGGGGTGTGGTGGTGGTTGGTGGTCGGACTGAGCGGAGGCATGGGGATTGACGACGCCGACAGCGGCCACCAGGCCAGTTTGTTCCAGAGGCTTCCTTTCTTAATTTCTCAACAATGAGGTTTGTTGGAGATAAGGATGAACGAGGGAAGGCCTTGTCTGCAAATGTGGAGAGGGCTGCGGGTATCTTTTAGTTTAATTTCCATCCGTCAGATATAGATCAGACGGTCTATATTGCAAGATGGCACACGTACCATCATCACCAACTCAGTTTTTTATAAGAGAAGAAATATAAGTATGGAGATACAATCGTATTATCGATACTTGCTTCCGTAAACTAGCATCTACATTCTATTCAACACCTTGGCATGTGGGGCCTTAGCACAATGACTTCCCGACTATGTAAAACAATGATTTTCCCGTCGCCGACAAGGAGGGGGTGACGGCAGCACGCTTTTTGGCTTGCTCTAGTCCTAGTAGTCATACTAGGTGGTCTAAGCACGTGTAGATTTATTCTTTTTCACGTCTCGTGTTCGCCGTACTGCCACGACTGTTGATGAATAGATGGTAAGTTATTCACGGGGAAACCCTTATTGAGCGTGTTTGCGAGAGAGAGAGAGAGAGACAGTGTGCGTGTGTGATATGTTAGAGACTAAGGCAATGATAACAAATTCTTTGTGTCTATGTGTGTGGAGGATAGAGAGAGACATGTACATGGGGCTTTGTGTTGTGTAACGTGGAGACACATATACATAACTAGAGAGTGAGTGTGTGAGATACACATGCGGACATGAGGAGAGATGAGGATCCGGATAAATGGGTGTTTGTGCGTGTCTGTGTGTGTTTGTGCACGCGTTTGTGTGTGAGAGGGAGAGAGTGTATGTGGAGTAGAGAGACCACTGATGATGTAAACCTAGTATAAGGGAAGAGGGAATGATGTGACATGTCTAGTAGAGAGATAGCACGGGTGCGGGCGGGGGGAGCAGACTATTTGGAAGATACATCGAGTGTGTGTGTGTGGGAGAGGGGAGTGAGAGCGAGAGAAAGAGAGAGCTAGTGATGGAGAGAGAGAGGAAGAGAGGGGGCGAGAGGGGTCGTTTGTGACCATAAATGGCGTATAGATAGGGAGACAATGTTGATGTTGTCCGAAATTGGCCTATGAACGGAGATGCAAGGGAAGCGAGTCATCGTGTGTGTGATAGGGACTTCATGAGAGATCTAGAATAGATGGTGTAGAGAACAATGTGCGAAATCGAGAACGATTATACATTAGGGAGCTATGCAAAGAGTCACGACATATATGTATACAGGGAAGGAGTTGGGGCGGGTCTGCCTGTGGGAGAGATAGAAAGAGGAGAGTGGTGCACAAGGAGACAAAGTGTGCTTGTTTGTAGTGGGGGTGGTGTGTGAGGTGAGTACGCGAGAACCACATAACTAGGGAGATAGACGTTTGGGGCGAAGTTTTGTGTGTATGGGAAATATACACTCTACATAGTGCGTGTGCTTGGGTAAGAGAGATAGCGGGATACCTAGAGAGTGAGGGAAGAGATGTGTGCATGCCCGAGAGACAAAGTGATAGAGACCTATGTTGGGGTCCGGACTTTACAAGAGAGAGGGGTGTTAATGTGCTCGTGTGTTGGTGTTTGGGGGAGAGAACGACTTCTCTATGTGTGTGTGTGTGGTGGTGGTGGGGGGGGGGGGTTGACTTCAGATAAAGTGTGAGGTGTCTATATTTGAGGGACTTTAGCGTAATTGAGATATTGTGCACTCATGGTTGATCAATTTGTTTCATAGTTTGTACTATGAGATAACGATACTTTTGAACATGCGTGATATACCTTGATGTACCAGAATTACAAACCTAAGATTGGAATTTTGGAATTCGACTCCATCATTAGCTTTTGTAATTCATTTAAACGGAGGTACATTTTTTAAGCCGGGATTTCGTGATTTCAAATTCATATATCAAACCTAGAGATATACACATACGGGCATGTTCAAACTTTATAATCATCCACTTTATTCATACACATACACATTTTTGCTTTTGTCATCATATTTAGGATAAACACATTTGGAATTTCATTTGAATTGGACCGTATGATGGTATTTTCTTGTAGTAGCTCAATGATCCATATTTGAATTGAATGGACAATCTAAGTTTCGAGTTGGAGACATTGATTTTCAAAACTTGCACATTTTTTGCGTGCAAAACAAACAAATTGTCGGCCATGATATCATAGTCGGCCGTACGAGAGCAGAATAATTATAATTTTAGGTGCCAAAAGCTTTCAAACTTCCCACTCATATCGAAATATCACACGCCCGAAAGTTTAGCCCTGCGATATTCCTGTTTTACCACTGCCACTTGAACGGAAAAGGGCTGCTTTGGTAACTCCATTGTTTTCCCCTCTTTGCCCCCAACATTCTTCCCCAGAGCCCTTCCCCTTCCCCTCCCCGACCCCCAACCACGGCAAGCCACCGAATCTAGTCGTCCGCCGCAGCGGTGGACCTCACACCCCGCCGGATCTACCTTCAGCACCTTGGAACCCCCAACTGCAACTCACCACTTCACGGAGCCGCTTTAGCGACTGGCTTGTCCACCGCTCTAGATCTCCTTGACCGCCATCATGGTCCACCGCACTGGATCTGCTTAACCGGCGCCCTCGTCCACCACAGCGTAGGCCCTTCACTGACTCCCTCGTCCGCCCCTTCGCTGGCCCTTCATACAAGCCCTCGTCCGCCGCAACAAATCCGCCTGACCGAAAGCACTGTACAACGCGCCCGCCGAAGCCTTCGTCCACTGCACCGCACCCGCTCCACGGACGCCATATTCAACTCCAGCGGCCCTGCTTTACCGACGCTGCAGCCTCATCAGGTTATTTCGATTTGTACTCCTTCGGTTTTTCTCTTTATTGTGCAACTGTTCACTTACCACAGATGAGCTTTCTTGTATGTCGACACGTGCCGCAACCGTAGCACCGGAGCCGCTTCAGCGACAGCGACAGCCGACCCAAAATCAACTGCAACATGAGCACCATCGACGATCCTTAGCTATCAAGTATGACAACGATACCCATACGCCACCGAGAATCAGGTACTATTATCCAATGGCCGGCGCCTACGTTCACTTTCCTAGCATAAGCACCGCACCTTTGAATTTCTTCAGGGCATCATTCAGTTTTTCATGAGACGCGTTATTCTGCTTGCACCTGTAGGGCCATACTTCTGGCAGTGAACATGTTACATGTGCTAAATTACATACCAGTGCACATATAGTTAATATGCTTTAGTTTTGTTCTGATGCCACCTATTGGTTCCATCAGACTGCTTAATGTTCTCTATGCTTAATTACACATCAGCAAACTAGCATGTGGTTCCGCTGCTTTTTGTTCGTTTTACCCTATATTTTCTGATGCTAGCTATTACATCACTGCTCTGAGCCTCTGTTCATTACTTGTTTGTGTGTTCTTGATCTTCCCAAGTTGCATGACTAATTTGATGCTTCTATTAATTATGGAGCTGCCAACCCCATCAAGCAAAATATTTGTTCTTTTGGGGCTGGCACCTCGAACAAGCATAAAAATAGAGGGAAGCAGATATATTGTCGTGTATGCACAGGCCCTTCTTTCGTTAGTTTAGATGAACCATTGATGATCAATTCGGACCAGTGCATGCGATTAAATATGATTTTACCTAAATAGATGGTGCAGAATAAACTACAACAACTAGATTTGCAACCACGGGATGCTGACGATATCTTCAAAGAACATTGCAACAGCAGCTAGGCTTCACAGCAACATATGGTAAGTTAGTGTGTTTTAGTACATGTGAAATGTAATGCGAGTGGGCTTCTTTCTTGGCTTGTGCCCACAACGTGTAATCCTACCGAATTACAAATAGTTCAGTTGTCTGCTTTGCTGTATTGCTTGATTCGAATGCTTATTTGTTGTTACGCTATACCTGAGTTGGCCAATATGTCAGCAGTGCCTATTGTACTATCGTAAAGAAATGCATGCCTATTTCATTTGAGTCCTTAACTTCTCCTCTCAACTTCATCACAAGATTGTCTTCATAGTTTATATGAGGCCACACTGTTAAGTGCTTTCTCATATTATTTCAACTGCTTAGATGCCTTGGCAACTTAAATATAGCGATTGTACACTCCCTTTCAACTAGGGATGTCAACTGGGTCCCGTTTAATCCTGATTAAAGTCCACTAGTGGTATGATAGTTCAAAAGAGTTTTTGTTTTTTGAGGAAAATTAACTAGGAAGGTAGCAAAAACTAACTAGATGGGACTGACGGATGTCATTTATTTGCCACTTACATCCCTAGTTTCATCTTACCATTTTAATTTCTTTTCGGTTGATGCTTCTTCGAACCATTTAAATATATTTTGCCATGCTCGGCAATAATTCGTCCGTCGTTTACCATGTAAGCTTACTGCCTGGATCATACGATAACTATCTCTTACTGATGTCCAGCGGAAACCTTTCAGGATACCGTTCACACTAGGACACATTGTACAACCCCAGAATCTATTTGTGGAAGCAGTGCGCCATCCATGTTACCAGATGGTAGCAGTTCAGAGGCAACACCGCCGGAGAGCAGTCTGAGCATAGATATTATAGTGCTTGAGGCTCTACTAGAGGCAGAAAGAGATGGTGTGGCTGCCATGAATGAGGTAATCTTTATCTTGAGGCTGGAAATTACGGAATTAGCGGCACGCATTATGCAAGCAACCCAAGAATTGGAGGAAGTAAGAATGTTGCATTTGAAGATGGAGGAGGTCCTGCTGTTTCTGCTATCTGAAGCCCAAGGCAATCCCAGTTCTACTTTAGATACCAGTTGAAATTGTCATTAGATTATTGTACTTGCATGTTGTGTCATGTCTCTGAATGGATTATGTTGCAAGACCCCCTATGTTGTCCATGTGTTGTAATGATCCGAATTTTTTAGGCGAGGTAATCCTCAGTACTTGTATGATTGACATAAGGTGAACTGTTTTTCATGTGAGCATATTGTATTGGATGAAATAACTGTTTGACTCACAGTGTATCCAACCTACTGAATTCGAAGATCACGACATTTCTAAATCATAATCACATATAAAGGTCGAATAAATCTTTGTTGTGGTTTTGAAGAAATAAATAACAAAACATATAATTATCTGTGGATATTCGTAATCGAATACAAATTGGATTTGAATTTAGTTTGCCAGGTCCCAGGACAAACGTGAATGCTAATTCTCCCATGTTTTGAACGAAGCGGCTAAACACCCACTATAATTTGTGGGCTGCCCGAAGCAAGTGTTTGCGGATTTACACTGCTGCCGATAGGAGTAGACTAGTAACTTCAATCAGACGTGACACGACGGCCTCTGAGCCCATTCAGACACGGTGGGCGCCAAATGTGGGCGGCAAAACACATTTGATTCAAGATCGTCCAAAAGACATGTGTCTCTTCCTCCATTTCCCCATTCATACACGGTGGGCGGCAAAACACACTCTCCTCGTCTGAAATCAATGTAGGCTAATATTTTAAATAGGGGCAGATGTGTAACTTCCATCAGACGTGACACGACCGCCCTACCTGTCAGCCCCGTTCATACACCGTGGGCGCCAACCATGGGCGGCAAAACACCCTCTCCTCGCCCGAAATAGTTACCGGCAAATATTTGGGAGATGCGAGATTACCGTCCTATCCCCAACTGACGCGATGTCCGAAATTTTAAATGAGGGATAAGTTTGTAACTTTCCCCCATTTTAGAGAAGCGCGTCCCAAAGTTTGAGATCCCCCCTCCCCTCCATTTCCCCATTCATACACCGTCGGCGGCACGACAACCTCTGCACTGTGGCCAGCCTCCTCCGTCCGCCACCCCATCCTCCACCTTGCCGGAGCCGCTACCCCTACCCCGTCGTCCACTGCAAGAGATGGACGTCTCTCATCCATGGCGCTGGACCAAGATCCTTTCATCACCTCCTCTCGCTTCATCGGGGCCGTCGTCCACCTTGTCGTTGCCGCTCCTACGACCGCCTCGTCCACGGCAATAGGATATATCCCCCAACCCGGCCGTCTGCCGTCTAAAATCTTCTTCCCCGCCGCCGACAACCATCGCACCCGTAGCACCCTTAACGTATCAGCATAGGCCTACACGGCGTCACAAGAGAGGTGGTACTCTTCCATATGTGCTTAAGTTATTGATCTCACCCGGAAAATAGATCGTAATTTGTTTACTGTACTTTTCTTGTCCGTACCAAATCGTAGTGGCTAGTTGAAAGCAAACATTGGTTGCGAAGTAGCTTTGTCCGGTTTGCACCTTCAGATCCTCCATGGCACGGGCACTATACTCGTAAAGCTTATGGTTTCCCCCCTTTATATTCACTACCATCATCGTAGGTGCTTCGTGTCGTGCTAGCACTGCTCCTCAAGACCTCAACCCAAAGCTTACGTGTTGAAATATGAATCTGATATGATGCTCATATCACTAAAACAGAGAATGTTTAATTGGTCACCTAATGTTCCTATATTCATTTCGAAAAGCATGTGCGCCACCCACTGGTCCAGCTAGTTCCACTTTCCTGATTTTTCTCTTGATGCTTAGGGTTTTCCCCTTTTATCTACTCTACTATGATCTGCGTAGGTGCTTTCTGTCGTACTAGCATTACTCCACCCTTCAAGATAAACAACACAACACTCACAATTTGAAAGCTTAGTTGTTAAAATATGATTGTGATATGATACTGATATTAGTTAACTGACACATTTAATTGGTTAGCTAAAGGTCCCACTTGAGTTTCCAAATGCATGTCACGACATATAGAGAGACAGCATAATTGCATTTCATTGTCACTTGTTGACAGTACTTTCTTGTCCATACCAAAACTTAGTTGTTATTTCAAAGCAAACATCGGTTGCTAACTACCCTTTGCGCGGTTTGCAGCTTCAGATGTGCCATCCCACTTCCACGGTCAACATTGTACTCATCAAAGCAAACATCGGTTGCTAACTACCCTTTGCGCGGTTTTCCCCATTTTATGATGACCACAATCAGCCTACGTGGTTCGTGTCGTAATAGCATTGCTCCACCCATCGAGCTAAACAAGCTTAGTTGTACAAATTCATATCTGATATTTATGCTAATATTAGTAAAACTGAGAGATGTTTAATTGGTTAGCTAAATGTTCCTACTTTAGTTTCGAAATGCATGTGAGCCAAATATGGAGAGACCGGAAAGAATAGTATTTCTTTGTGCACTGTGGTTCATCATGGGTGGCCAACCGACATTGTATTGAAAGACTTGTAATATCTTCAATCTGCTTGCTCTTCTGCTCTTCTTTAAGATGATACTCTTCTCTTGCGGTCGACTGGTCAGGTCCAGTTGTTCTCCCTTAGTATATTTTGAATCTGTCAGGTCAGGAGGACTTGTTCTTCTTTACTATATATTGAAGCTATCATCTGCGAAGTGTCATCACTTCTGGAGTTCTCATATTTTGAGTAGTAGGCCACATTATATTAATGCACACAACAAATTACAGCGTGCATGTCATCTTTTAAAAGAATTGCAGAGATATCACAAAGGGGTTTACAGGGAGGCAGTATTTGATTAGAATCACTTCTGCATTAGAAAGAAAATCTCACTTGTTTTACGTTTTCATGCATGTCAGATATTGAACATTATCAAAATGAATATGAGAACGGGCGCACGAGAAGAATATTGCGGAACGATCCACTGGCTAACAAACTTGGCATGGTGGAGGATGGCCTATCTTGTTCACCCATCAAGGTGCTTGCTCTAACTTTGCAAAGTTGTATTGGTTGCACATATTTTGCATCTGACCTCTTGCATTACTTCTACTTTGTTACACCATCTGCTTAGTTTAAGCATCATATATGAGTATATGCCATACCTATCCATTTTCTGTACCTATTCCATGTGTCGTCACACTATATTTTTCCAGTCAAATGTTATTCTTTCATAATAGATGTCCAAAATGAAGAGGGTGAGTGCAGATCCTCAAGGAGTACAAACTAGGTATTTGGAAAAGGTAGTGATACCTGTTAGATCCGATAGATCAGCAGCCACAGAAAACACAGGCCCAACTATACCACACTTTACCCCTACTCCAGTGGCCAAACCCCTATTAGAACTGCTGGGAGCCTAGCGTCAGGTACTGTCTATGATATCAATTCAAAATTTGAACTCCTAAATTTCTGCTTGTGCCTTACCTTCTATCTTGTAGGAAAACTAATTTCAGATGAATCTCCTTGCTCAAAGGATCATACGATCTCAAAACAGTAATGGGCTCTGCATTGCTCTTGTCAGTACCTCTCTCCCTTTGGCCTTGTAACGCTGTACTTAATTAATTGCTATTTGATTATGTATCATCAGTCTGCACCTGAGCTTCATTATCCTCTGTTTCTTCCAATATTATTTGATCTATATTTACTCTTTGCAAAATGTAGAATAATGGCAATGCTTATAAAGAATTTTATTTGGGGAATTTATTGAATTATCCTTCCATCAACATGCAGAAGGGCTTTGTCCAGCCCGTGTTAACATGTAATGTAAGTTCATCCTTCTCAAGCCTTCAAACTTTGTTCTAGTATAGATTTGGATAGGCATCATTTCCCCCACTGCTGTTTGCTTTGCTATTTACATCTGATTGGATGTTTGCAACAACTACCAGTTTCAAATTGTAGTTGTAAAAACATGTTCCTTATGCAGAACAGATCCATTTATTTGCTTATATCATTGTGAAACCTTTTACGTGTCGCCTTGTTTCTCTTTCAGACTCGTATCTCTTACGCCAGGCAGAACTTTTGGGAAGATAGTGAGCCAAACCATCTTGAGGACAGCGAGATGACCCCAAGGTCCTGTCTTGATGAAGACAGTGAGTTGAAGCTACTCACCAGCAGGTGTGAGACAACCTTTGTGCAGTCGCTACCTCAATCAGTTCGACTTCTTCACTCTCAACTTAAAGCGGAAAGGCTTGCTTTAGCTCAGCTCCGACTTGAAGTCAAAGATGCAATGAAGATGTCAGAGGACTGCCGTCCGCACCATCATGCCTTAAATCTAGTGTTGATGCATCTATCGTTGACACAACTAAGGTCTACTCAGCTTCTTCAGCTGTTTGGGGGGGCCCGACCTGGCCAGGCCTAGTGCCTTCTGAAGTTCTCTCTGTTTTGTATATTCTTTTGTCGGCGCATTTATTTGCACTGGTGGCGAACTTTGATGCCCTGTGGATGTAATATGTGTGATAGCCGTGATAGCCTAGCGTAAGTTGCTTTCTTATTTATTTCCTTGTTGTCTTGTTTATTTGTTTGCTTGTAATCATTGCAGTTCTTTTTCTGCGGTTTGCTAGTGGCTGCAATAACCTATTTTTTAAAACTAGGCCACAATAACCATGGGCTAATATTTACTGTAGTGACACTGGGCCTCCTACGGGTCGTAGAAACAGTGGGCCTTCTATGGGCCATAGAAACAGTGGGCCTTCTACGGGCCGTAGAAACAATGGGCCTTCTACGGGCCGTCTCATCAATGGGCCTTATACGGGCAGTATGATCGATTGGCCAAACATGGGCCAATAACAGGTCGCATTATGGCTGTAAACGAGCTAGAGTTGGAATCGTCCGTTCATGGGCCGACCATAACGGGCCATCATTAATAGGCTGTATTTGATTATGCTACGAAAATGGCCTAACATATTAACGGACCACAAACGGGCCGACTATAACCACGGGCTGAATTTGGCCCACAAGCAGAAAATGACAGTAATGGGCCGTAAGTAAACAAATGCTGGAAATGAGCCCAAGAATAAATGAGCTCTGAGAAGGCCGAAAGATAACATGGGTTGGAAACAGCCCAACAGAATAACGGGCCGTGAATGCGTATAAAGTGATACACTGTTCATTACGGGCCAGTTTCACCACGGGCCGTTAATGGGTGTAAAGTGATACACTGTCCATTATGAGCCAGTTTCACCACGGGCCGTTAATAGGCCAAGAGTTACATAGGGCCTCATATGGGCCGAAAGATGTCATGGGCCATACATGGGCCAGAAGTGAAAACGGGCTGTAATCATATTGGGTGGCCCAGATGACGCTACTGGGCCTAATTCGGATAGGGCGTAACGGGCCTTGGGTTAGCGGGCTGTAAATGGGCTATATGCGAACAAGCCGTTAACATGCTTTACATGGGCCGGCCCGCCACCTTTTGACCAAGTCAAATGGGCCGGCCTTTTCACAGGAATGGGCCTCTGTTGGGCCGTGCCACGTGTCGACGTATCATAGGCGCCTTCTGTCCAATGAGTGGATGACATCTGTCCCAACGATGAGCCGACACGTGTTTCCTCCAGCCAATGATGATTTTACACGTGGAAAATCCCCATTGGTCGGGGCTGTTAACGGGTTATCGGATCCAAATCTCGACCCGATAGCTTAACGGCGTTCCGTTACGGTGGATGCCACATGCAGGTCACCCTTAACGAAAGCACTTCTGTGACGCGGGATTTATCATCATGGAAGTGGACACTTCCGTGATGATAATTTTGGTAATGTCATGGAACACTTCTACGACAGCACAAGTATGACTATCTTGATTCTGTCATAAAATCGTCATGGATGTACATATCATCACGGAAGTGTATTTTTTGTAGTGGGGGGGGGGGGCGACCCCCACCCTCGTGGACGGCCCGGGACTCTTCTGGCCCAACTCTTTTACTCCCGGGTCTTGTTTTGGTCCATAAAAAATCATCAAAAATTGGCACGTCAATTGGACTCCGTTTGGTGTTCCTTTTCTGCAAAACTCAAAAACTAAGAAAAAATAGAAACTGGCACTGGGCTCTAGGTTAATAGGTTAGTCCAAAAATAATATAAAATAGCATATAAATGCATATAGAACATCCAAGGTCGATAATATAATAGCATGAATACTTCATAAATTATAGATACATTGGAGACGTATCAACATCTCCAAGCTTAATTCTTGCTCGTCCTCGAGTAGGTAAATGATAAAAGAAATAATTTATGAAGTGTGAATGCTAGCAAGTGCATAAGTTTCATCAATGATAGTTCCAATCACTTTTTCTAGCATTATATATCATAATAGTAGCTCATCTTCACAAAACTTTTCATGATCAAGTAACAAGCTATTCACATGTTAAAGTATAAATCATAAACTTTCTTGAAACTAACAAACTATATTCTCAGTCATCAAACAATTGCAATTCATTTTATTTTCAGGAAGGGTCTATGTCAGAGCTTTGATTTAGCAAACTCCACATACTCAACTATCATTTAATCTTTCACAATTGCTAAAACTCACGTGATATTTATGGGTTCAAAGTTTTAATCGGACACAGAGAAAGATAGGGGCTTATAGATTCGCCTCCCAACCTTTTACCTCAATGGTAATGTCAACAATAATAGTTCATGATAACTTACATCCAATTGGATCTTTCCAACACAATGTGCTTGCCAAAGGATAAAATGTCAAAAGGAAAGGTGAAGATCACCATGACTCTTGCATAAGGGTAGAAGATAAAAGTAAAAGATAGGCCCTTCGCAGAGGGAAGCAGAGGTTGTCATGCGCTTTTATGGTTGGATGCACAAAATCTTAATGCAAAAGAACGTCACTTTATATTGCCACTTGTGAGATGGAACTTTATTATGCAGTCCATCGCTTTTATTTCTTTGACATCACAAGATCATATAAAGCTTATTTTCTCCACATTAATAGATCATACATATTTAGAGGGCAATTTTTATTGCATGCACCGATGACAACTTACTTGAAGGATCTTACTCAATCCATAGGTAGGTATGGTGGACTCTCATGGCAAAACTGGTTTAAGGAATGTTTGGAAGCACAAGTAGTATCTCTACTTGGTGCAAATAATTTGGCTATCATGAAGGGGAAAAGCAAGCTCAACATGTTGGATGATCCAAGACAATATACTTTATTTCGGATATAAGAAAACATAACCCATTACGTTGTCTTCCTTTCCCGACATCAACCTTTTAGCATGTCATATTTTAATGAGTTCTCACAATTACAAAAGATGTCCAAGATAGTATATTTATATGTGAAATCTCTCTTCCTTCAATATTCTTTCATGAATTGTTGAAGTGACCAATTCTACGTTTGCTAACTTTCAATAAGTTTACTACCTATACTTATTCCGTGTGAAGTCATTACTCCCCATGGTATAAGCATGTGAAACGTATATAAATTCAGATTTTTGATATTCAATTCATTCAACCATTTTCTCATAGGATATATGTGAAGCACGTGAGTAAATGACAAACTACTCCAAAAAGATATAAGTGAAGGACACTAAGTAGTCAAAAAATTAACTAGCCATGGGAGGATTCTTTTTTTCATTCAAGATTTCCGATCCAATGATTTTATTCAAACAACAAGTAAAATTGAAAATATGCTCCAAGCAAAACACATACCATGTGATGAATAAAAATATAGCTCCGAGTAAGGTATACCGATAATTTTGAAGACGAAAGAGGGGATGCCTTCTGGGGCATCCCCAAGCTTAGGCGCTTGAGTCTTCCTTAAATATTACCTTGGGGTGCCTTGGGCATCTGAAGGAAATATGCCCTAGAGGCAATAATAAAGTTATTATTTATTTCCTTATATCATGATAAATGTTTATTATTCATGCTAGAATTGTATTAACTGGAAACATGATACATGTGTGAATACATAGACAAAGAGAGAGTCACCAGTATGCCTCTACTTGACTAGCTCGTTAATCAAAGATGGTTATGTTTCCTAGCCATAGACAAAGAGTTGTCATTTGATTAACAGGATGACATCATTAGGAGAATGATGTGATTGACTTGACCCATTCCGTTAGCTTAGCACTTGATCGTTTAGTTTGTTGCTATTGCTTTCTTCATGACTTATACATGTTCCTATGACTATGAGATTATGCAACTCCCGTTTACCGGAGGAACACTTTGTGTGCTACCAAACATCACAGTAACTGGGTGATTAAAAAGGTGCTCTACAGGTGTCTCCAAAGGTACTTGTTGGCTCTACATATTTCGAGATTAGGATTTGTCACTCCGATAGTCGGAGAGGTATATCTGGGCCCACTCGGTAATGCACATCACTATAAGCCTTGCAAGCAATGTAACTAATGAGTTAGTTGCGGGATGATGTATTACAGAACAAGTAAAGAGACTTGCCGGTAATGAGATTGAACTAGCTATTGAGATACCCACGATCGAATCTCAGGCAAGTAACATACCGATGACAAAGGGAACAACGTATGTTGTTATGCAGTTTGACCGATAAAGATCTTCGTAGAATATGTAGGAGCCAATATGAGCATCCAGGTTCCGCTATTGGTTATTGGCCGGAGACATGTCTCGATCATGTCTACATAGTTCTCGAACCCGTAGGGTCCGCACGCTTAAAGTTAGATGACGGTTATATTATGAGTTTATATGTTTTGATGTACGGAAGGTAGTTCGGAGTCCCGGATGTGATCATGGACATGACGAGGAGTCTCTAAATGGTTGAGACGTAAAGATCGATATATTGGACGACTATGTTTGGACACCGGAAAGGTTCCGGAATGTTTCGGACATTTATTGGAGTACCGGGGGTTACTGGAACCCCCCGGGAACTAATGGGCCTTTTTGGGCCTTAGTGGAGAGAGAGAGGGGGGCCGGCCAAGGCAAGAGGCGCGCACCCTCCCCTTGAGTCTGAATAGGACAAGGAAAGGGGGGGCGGGCGGTGACCCCCTTGCCTTTCCCCTCTCCCACTCCTTCCTTCCCCCTCCTCCTTGGACTAGCAAAGGGAGGGGCAAACCTACTTGGAGTAGGTTTCCCCCACCTAGGGCGCGCCACCCCCTTGGTCGACCCTCTCCTCCTCCCCCCTTTATATACGGAGGAGGGGGTACCCCATAGACACAACAATTGATCTCTTGATCCTTAGCTGTGTGCGGTGCCCCCCTCCACCATAATCCACCTCGATCATATCATAGCAGTGCTTAGGCGAAGCCCTGCATCGGTAGAACATCATCATAATCACCACGCCGTCGTGCTGACGAAACTCTCCCTCAACACTCGGCTGGATCGGAGTTCGAGGGACGTCATCGAGTTGAACATGTACAAAACTCGGAGGTGCCGTGCGTTCGGTAATTGATCGGTGGGATCATGAAGATGTACGACTACATCAACCGCATTGTGCTAACGCTTCCACTTTCGGTCTACGAGGGTACGTGGACACACTCTCCCCTCCCATTGCTATGCATCACCATGATCTAAATTCCTACGTTCCCCAATAGTGGCATCCGAGCCTGGTTTTATGCGTAGATGTCATATGCACGAGTAGAACACAAGTGAGTTGTGGGCGATACAAGTCATACTGCTTACCAGCATGTCATACTTTGGTTCGGCGGTATTGTTGGACGAAGCGGCCCGGACTGACATTATGCATACGCTTAAGCGAGACTAGTTCTACCGATATGCTTTGCACACAGGTGGCTGGCGGGCGTCAGTTTCTCCAACTTTAGTTTAACCAAGTGTGGCTATGCCTGGTCCTTGAGAAGGTTAAAACAACACTAACTTGACCAACTATCGTTGTGGTTTTGATGCGTAGGTAAGAACGGTTCTTGCTCAGCCCGTAGCAGCCACGTAAAACTTTGCAACAACAAAGTAGAGGACATCTAACTTATTTTTGTAGGGCATGTTGTGATGTGATATGGTCAACGCATGATGCTATATTTTATTGTATGAGATGATCATGTTTTGTAACCAAGTTATCGGCAACTTGCAGGAGCCATGTGGTTGTCGCTTTATTGTATGCAATGCTATCGCCCTGTAATGCTTTACTTTATCAATAAGCGGTAGCGATAGTCGTAGAAGCATAAGTTGGCGAGATGACAACGATGCTACGATGGAGATCAAGGTGTCGCACCGGTGGTGATGTTGATCATGACGGTGCTTCGGAGATGGAGATCACAAGCACAAGATGATGATGGCCATATCATATCACTTATATTGATTGCATGTGATGTTTATCTTTTATGCATCTTATCTTTCTTTGATTGACGATAGCATTATAAGATGATATCTCACTAAATTATCAAGATATAAGTGTTCTCCCTAAGTATGCACCATTGCGAAAGTTCTTCGTGCTAAGACACCACGTGATGATCGGGTGTGATAGGCTCTATGTTCAAATACAATGGGTGCAAAATAGTTGCACACGCGGAATACTCAGGTTAAACTTGACGAGCCTAGCATATAACAGATATGGCCTCGAAAAACTGAGACCGAAAGGTCGAGCATGAATCATATAGTAGATATGATCAACATAGTGATGTTCACCATTGAAACTACTCCATCTCACGTGAAGATCGGACATAGTTTAGTTGATTTGGATCACGTGATCACTTAGAGGATTAGAGGGATGTCTATCTAAGTGGGAGTTATTAAGTAATATGATTAATTGAACTTAAATTTATCATGAACTTAGTACCTGATAGTTTCTTGCTTGTCTATGTTGATTTTAGATAGATGGCTCGTGTTGTTGTTCCATTGAATTTTAATGCGTTCCTTGAGAAAGCAAAGTTGAAAGATGATGGTAGCAATTACACGGACTGGGTCCAGAACTTGAGGATTATCCTTATTGCTGCACAGAAGAATTACGTCCTGGAAGCACCGCTGGGTGCCAGGCCTGCTGCTGACAACATTAAGAACGTTTGGCAGAGTAAAGATGATGACTACTCGATAGTTCAGTGTGCCATGCTTTACGGCTTAGAACCGGGACTTCAACGGCGTTTTGAACGTCATGGAGCATATGAGATGTTCCAGGAATTGAAGTTAATATTTCAATCAAATGCCCGGATTGAGAGATATGAAGTCTCCAATAAGTGCTATAGCTGCAAGATGGAGGAGAATAGTTCTGTCAGTGAACATATACTCAAAATGTCTGGGTATCATAATCACTTGACTCGACTGGGAGTTAATCTTCCTGTTGATAGTGTCATTGACAGAGTTCTTCAATCACTGCCACCAAGCTACAAAAGCTTCGTGATGAACTATAATATGCAAGGGATGAATAAGACAATTCCTGATCTCTTCACGATGCTAAAGGCTGCGGAGGTAGAAATCAAGAAGGAGCATCAAGTGTTGATGGTCAATAAGACCACCAGTTTCAAGAAAAAGGGCAAAGCGAAGAAGAAGGGGAACTTCAACAAGAACGGCAAACAGGTTGCTGCTCAAGAGAAGAAACCCAAGTCTGGACCTAAGCCTGAGACTGAGTGCTTCTACTGCAAGCAGACTAGTCAGTGGAAGCAGAACTGCCCCAAGTATTTGGCGGATAATAAGGATGGCAAGGTGAACAAAGGTATATGTGATATACATGTTATTGATGTGTAGCTTACTAATGCTCGCAGTAGCACCTGGGTATTTGATACTGGTTCTGTTGCTAACATTTGCAACTCGAAACAAGGGCTACGGATTAAGTGAAGATTAGCTAAGGACGAGGTGACGATGCACGTGGGAAATGGTTCCAAAGTCGATGTGATCGCGGTTGGCACGCTACCTCTACATCTACCTTCGGGATTAGTTTTAGACCTGAATAATTGTTATTTGGTGCCAGCGTTCACCATGAACATTATATCTGGATCTTGTTTGATGTGAGACGATTATTCATTTAAATCAGAGAATAATGGTTGTTCTATTTATATGAGTAATATCTTTTATGGTCATGCACCCTTGAAGAGTGGTCTATTTTTGTTGAATCTCGATAGTAGTGATACACATATTCATAATATTGAAGCCAAAAGATGCAGAGTTGATAATGATAGTGCAACTTATTTGTGGCACTGCCGTTTAGGTCATATCGGTATAAAGCACAAGAAGAAACTCCATACTGATGGAATTTTGGATCCACTTGATTATGAATCACTTGGTACTTGTGAACCGTGCCTCATGGGCAAGATGACTAAAACGCCGTTCTTCGGAACTATAGAGTGAGCAAAAGATTTGTTGGAAATCATACATACAGATGTGTGTGTGGTCCGATGAATATTGAGGCTCACGGCGGGTATCATTATTTTCTCACCTTCACAGATGATTTAAGCAAATATGGGTATATCTACTTAATGAAACATAAGTCTGAAACATTTGAAAAGTTTAAAGAATTTCAGAGTGAAGTTGAAAATCATCGTAACAAGAAAATAAAGTTTCTACGATCTGATCGTGGAGGAGAATATTTGAGTTACGAGTTCGGTCTTCATTTGAAACAATGCGGAATAGTTTCGCAACTCACGCCACACGGAACACCACAGCGTAATGGTGTGTCTGAACGTCATAATCGTACTTTACTAGATATGGTGCGATCTATGATGTCTCTTACTAATTTATCGCTATTGTTTTGGGGTTATGCTCTAGAGACTGCTACATTCACGTTAAATAGGGCACCATCTAAATCCGTTGAGACGACGCCTTATGAACTATGGTTTGGCAAGAAACCAAAGTTGTCATTTCTTAAAGTTTGGGGCTGCGATGCTTATGTGAAAAAGCTTCAACCTAATAAGCTCGAACCCAAATCAGAGAAATGTGTCTTCATAGGATACCCAAAAGAGATTGTTGGGTACACCTTCTATCACAGATCCGAAGGCAAGACTTTTGTTGCTAAATTTGAAATCTTTCTAGAGAAGGAGTTTCTCTCGAAAGAAGTGAGTGGGAGGAAAGTAGAACTTGATGAGGTAACTGTACCTGCTCCCTTATTGGAAAGTAGTTCATCACAGAAACCGGTTCTTGTGACACCTACACCAATTAGTGAGGAAGTTAATGATGATGATCATGAAACTTCAGATCAAGTTGTTACTGAACCTCGTAGGTCAACCAGAGTAAGATCTGCACCAGAGTGGTACGGTAATCCTGTTCTGGAGGTTATGTTACTAGACCATGATGAACCTATGAACTATGAAGAAGCGATGGTAAGCCCAGATTCCGAAAAATGGCTTGAGGCCATGAACTCCGAGATGGGATCCATGTATGAGAACAAAGTGTGGACTTTGGTTGACTTACCCGATGATCGACAAGCCATTGAAAATAAATGGATCTTCAAGAAGAAGACTGACGCTGACGGTAATGTTACTGTCTATAAAGCTCGACTTGTTGCAAAAGGTTTCCGACAAGTTCAAGGGATTGACTGTGATGAGACTTTCTCACCCGTAGCAATGCTTAAGTCTGTCCGAATCATGTTAGCAATTGTTGCATTTTATGATTATGAAATTTGGCAAATGGATGTCAAAACTGCATTCCTGAATGGATTTGTGGAAGAAGAGTTGTATATGATGCAACCGGATGGTTTTGATGATCCAAAGGGAGCTAACAAAGTGTGCAAGCTCCAGTGATCCATTTATGGACTGGTGCAAGCCTCTCGGAGTTGGAATAAACGTTTTGATAGTGTGATCAAAGCTTATGGTTTTATACAGACTTTTGAAGAAGCCTGTATTTACAAGAAAGTGAGTGGGAGCTCTGTAGCATTTCTGATATTGTATGTGGATGACATATTGTTGATTGGAAATGATATAGAATTTCTGGATAGCATAAAAGGATATCTGTATAAGAGTTTTTCAATGAAAGATCTCGGAGAAGCTGCTTATATATTGGGCATCAAGAACTATAGAGATAGATCGAGACGCTTAATTGGACTTTCACAAAGAACATACCTTGACAAAGTTTTGAAGAAGTTCAAAATGGATCAAGCAAAGAAAGGGTTCTTGCATGTGTTACAAGGTGTGAAGATGAGTAAGACTCAATGCCGGACGACTGTAGAAGATAGAGAGAAAATGAAAAATGTTCCCTATGCTTCAGCCATAGGCTCTATCATGTATGCAATGATGTGTACCAGACCTGATGTGTGCCTTGCTATTAGTTTAGCAGGGAGGTACCAAAGTAATCCAGGAGTGGATCACTGGACAGCGGTCAAGAACATCCTGAAGTACCTGAAAAGGACGAAGGATATGTTTCTCATTTATGGAGGTGACAAAGAAGTCGTCGTAAATGGTTACGTCGATGCAAGCTTTGACCCTGATCCGGACGATTCTAAATCGCAAACTGGATACGTGTTTTTATTAAACGGTGGGGCTGTCAGTTGGTGCAATTCTAAACAAAGCATCGTAGCAGGATCTACATGTGAAGCGGAGTACATAGCTGCTTCGGAAGCAGAAAATGAAGGAGTACGGATGAAGGAGTTCATATCCGATCTAGGTGTCATACCTAGTGCATCGGGTCCAATGAAAATCTTTTGTGACAATACTGGTGCAATTGCTTTGGCAAAGGAATCCAGATTTCACAAGAGAACCAAGCAAATCAAGAGACGCTTCAACTCCATCCGGGATCAAGTCCAGGTGGGAGACATAGAGATTTGCAAGATACATACGGATCTGAATGTTGCAGACCCGTTGACTAAGCCTCTTCCACGAGCAAAACATGATCATCACCAAGGCTCCATGGGTGTTAGAATCATTACTGTGTAATCTAAATTATTGACTCTAGTGCAATTGGGAGACTGAAGGAAATATGCCCTAGAGGCAATAATAAAGTTATTATTTATTTCCTTATATCATGATAAATGTTTATTATTCATCCTAGAATTGTATAAACCGGAAACATGATACATGTGTGAATACATAGACAAACAGAGAGTCACTAGTATGCCTCTACTTGACTAGCTCGTTAATCAAAGATGGTTATGTTTCCTAGCCAAAGACAAAGAGTTGTCATTTTATTAATGGGATCATATCATTAGGAGAATGATGTGATTGACTTGACCCATTCGGTTAGCTTAGCACTTGATCGTTTAGTTTGTTGCTATTGCTTTCTTCATGACTTATACATGTTCCTATGACTATGAGATTATGCATCTCCCGTTTACCGGAGGAACACTTTGTGTGCTACCAAACGTCACAACGTAACTGGGTGATTATAAAGGTGGTCTACAGGTGTCTCCAAAGGTACTTGTTGGGTCGGCGTATTTCAAGATTAGGATTTGTCACTCTGATAGTCAGAGAGGTATCTCCGGGCCCACTCGGTACTATAAGCCTTGAAAGCAATGCAACTAATGAGTTAGTTGTGGGATGATGTATTATGGAACGAGTAAAGAGACTTGCCGGTAACGATATTTAACTAGGTATTGAGATACCGACGATCGAATCTCAGGCAAGTAACATACCGATGACAAAGGGAACAACGTATGTTGTTATGCGGTTTGACCGATAAAGATGTTCGTAGAATATGTAGGAGCCAATATGAGCATCCAGGTTCCCCTATTGGTTATTGACCGGAGACGTGTCTCGATCATGTCTACATAGTTCTCGAACCCGTAGGGTCGGCACGCTTAAAGTTAGATGACGGTTATATTATGAGTTTATATGTTTTGATGTACTGAAGGTAGTTCGGAGTCCCGGATGTGCTCACGGACAAGACGAGGAGTCCCGAAATGGTCGAGACATACATATTGATATATTGGACGACTATGTTTGGACACCGGAAAGGTTCCGGAAGGTTTCAGACATTTATCGGAGTACCGGGGGTTACCGGAACCCCCCGAGAACTAATAGGCCTTGTTGCGCCTTAGTGGAGAGAGAGAGAGAGAGGGGCCGGCCAGGGCAAGAGGCGCCCCCCTCTCCTTGAGTCCAAATAGGACAAGGAAAGGGGGGCAGTGCCCCCTTTGCCTTTCCCCTCTCCCACTCCTTCATTACCCCTCCTTCTTGGACTTGGAAAGGGAGGGGCAAACCTACTTGGATTAGGCTTCCCCCTCCTAGGGCGCGCCACCCCCTTGGCCGGCCCTCTCCTCCTCCCCCCTTTATATACGGAGGAGGGGGGCACCCCATAGACACAACAATTGATCTCTTGATCTCTTAGCCGTGTGCGGTTCCCCCCCTCCACCATAATCCACCTCGATCATATCGTAGCAGTGCTTAGGAGAAGCCCTGCGTCGGTAGAACATCATCATCGTCACCACGCCGCCGTGCTGACGAAACTCTCCCTCAACACTCGGCTGGATCAGAGGTCGAGGGACGTCATCGAGTTGAACGTGTGCAGAACTCGGAGGTGCCGTGCATTCGGTAATTGATCGGTCGGATCGTGAAGACGTACGACTACATCAACCGCGTTGTGCTAACTCTTTCGCTTTCGGTCTACGAGGGTACGTGGACATACTCTCCCCTCTCGCTGCCATGTATCACCATGATCTTGCGTGTGCGTAGGAATTTTTTTGAAATTACTACGTTCCCCAACAGTGGCATCCGAGCCTGGTTTTATCCATAGATGTCATATGTACGAGTAGAACACAAGTGATTTGTGGGCGATACAAGTCATACTGCTTACCAACATGTCATACTTTGGTTTGGCGGTATTGTTGGATGAAGCGGCCCGGACCGACATTATGCGTATCCTTACGCGAGACTGGTTCTACCGACGTGCTTTGCACACAGGTGGTTGGCGGGTGTCAGTATCTCCAACTTTAGTTGAACCAAGTGTGGCTACGCCCGGTCCTTTAGAAGGTTAAAACAACACTAATTTAGTTTGCCAGGTCCCAGGGCAAACGTGAATGCTAATTCTCTCAAGTTTTGAATGAAGTGGCTAAACACCCACTATAATTTGTGGGCTGCCCGAAGCAAGTCTTTGCGAGATGGAAATTACTGTCTACCATTGACACTTGACATCCTTATCGAGCGGATTTAATTTGCTCTCGATAGGAGTAAACTAGTAACTTCAATCAGATGTGTCACGACGGCTTCTGAGCCCATTCAGACACGGTGGGCACCAAACGTGGGCGGCAAAACACATTTGATTCAAGATCGTCTGAAAGACATGTGTCTCTTCCTCCATTTCCCCATTCATACACGGTGGGCGGCAAAACACACTCTCCTCATCTGAAATCAATGTAGGCTAATATTTTAAATAGGGGCAGATATGTAACTTCCATCAGACGTGACACAACCGCCCTACCTGTCAGCCCCGTTCATACACCGTGGGCACCAACCATGGGCGGCAAAACACCCTCTCCTCGCCCGAAATAGTTACCGGCAAATATTTGGGAGATGCGAGATTATCGTCCTATCCCCAACCAATGCGATGTCCGAAAGTTTAAACGGGGGATAAGTTTGTAACTTTCCCCCATTTCAGAGAAGCGCGTCCCAAAGTTTGAGATCCCCCCTCCCCTCCATTTCCCCATTCATACACTGTCGGTGGCACGACAACCTCCGCACTGTGGCCAGCCTCCTCCGTCCGCCACCCCATCCTCCACCTTGCCGGAGCCGCTACCCCTACCCCGTCGTCCACTGCAAGAGATGGACGTCTCTCATCCACGGTGCTAGACCAGGATCCTTTCATCGCCTCCTCTCGCTTCATTGGCGCCGTCGTCCACCTTGTCGTTGCCGCTCCTACGACCGCCTCATCCACGGCAACATGATATATCCCCCAACCCAGCCGTCTGCCGTCTAAAGTCTTCTTCCCTGCCGCCGACAACCATCGCACCCGCAGCACCCTCAACGTATCAGCATAGGCCTACACGGCGTCGCAAGAGAGGTGGTACTCTTCCATATGTGCTTAAGTTATTGATCTCACCCGGAAAATAGATCGTAATTTGTTTACTGTACTTTTTTGTCCATACCAAATCGTAGTGGCTAGTTGAAAGCAAACATTAGTTGCAAAGTAGCTTTGTCCGGTTTGCACCTTCAGATCCGCCATGGCACGGGCACTATACTCGTAAAGATTATGGTTTCCCCCCTTAATATTCACTACCATCATAGTAGGTGCTTCGTGTCGTGCTAGCACCGCTCGTCAAGCCCTCAACCCAAAGCTTACGTGTTGAAATACGAATCTGATATGATGCTCATATCACTAAAACAAAAAACATTTAATTGGTCACCTAATGTTCCTATATTCGTTTCGAAAAGCATGTGCGCCACCCACTGGTCCAGCTAGTTCCACTTTCCTGATTTTTCTCTTGATGCTTAGGGTTTTCCCCTTTTATCTACTCTACTAGGATCTGCGTAGGTGCTTTCTGTCATACTAGCATTACTCCACCCTTCAAGCTAAACAACACAACACTCACAATTCGAAAGCTTAGTTGTTGAAATATGATTGTGATATGATACTGATATTAGTTAACCGGCACATTTAATTGGTTAGCTAAAGGTCCCACTTGAGTTTCCAAATGCATGTAGAGACAACATAATTGCATTTCATTGTCACTTGTTGACAGTACTTTCTTGTCCATACCAAAACTTAGTTGTTATTTCAAAGCAAACATCGGTTGCTAACTACCCTTTGCGCGGTTTGCAGCTTCAGATGTGCCATCCCACTTCCACGGTCAACATTGTACTAGTCATGCTTCTGTTTTCCCCCATTTTATGATGACCACAATCAGCCTACGTGGTTCATGTCGTAATAGCATTGCTCCACCCATTGAGCTAAACAAGCTTAGTTTTACAAATTCATATCTGATATTATTGCTGATATTAGTAAAACTGAGAGATGTTTAATTGGTTAGTTAAATGTTCATACTTTAGTTTCGAAATGCATGTGAGCCAAATATGGAGAGACCGGAAAGAATAGTATTTCTCTGTGCACTCTGGATCATCATGGGTCGCCAACCGACATTGTATTGAAAGACTTGTAATATCTTCAATCTGCTTGCTCTTCTGCTCTTCTTTAAGATGATACTCTTCTCTTGCGGTCGACTGGTCAGGTCGAGTTGTTCTCCCTTAGTATATTTTGAATCTGTCAGGCCAGGTCGACTTGTTCTTCTTTACTATATGGTGAAGCTATCATCTGCAAAGTGTCATCACTTCTGGAGTTCTCATATTTTGAGTAGTAGGCCACATTATATTAATGCACACAACAAATTACAGCGTGCATGTCATCTTTTAAAAGAATTGCAGAGATAGCACAAAGGGGTTTACAGGGAGGCAGTATTGGATTAGAATCACTTCTGCATTACAAAGAAAATCTCACTTTTTTTATGTTTTCATGCATGTCAGATATTGAAGATTATCAAAATGAATATAAGAACGGGCGCACGAGAGGAATATTGCGGAACGATCCACTGGCTAACAAACTTGGCATGGTGGAGGATGGCCTATCTTATTCACCCATCAAGGTGCTTGCTCTAACTTTGTAAAGTTGTATTGGTTGCACATATTTTGCATCTGACCTCTTGCATTACTTCTACTTTGTTACACCATCTGCTTAGTTTAAGCATCATATATGAGTATATGCCATACCTATCCATTTTCTGTACCTATTCCATGTGTCGTCACACTATGTTTTTCTAGTCAAATGTTGTTCTTTCATAATAGATGTCCAAAATGAAGAGGGTGAGTGCAGATCATCAAGGAGTACAAACTAGGTATTTGGAAAAGGTAGTGATACCTGTTAGATCCGATAGATCAGCAGCCACAGAAAACACAGGCCCAACTATACCACACTTTACCCCTACTCCAGTGGCCAAACCCCTATTAGAACTGTTGGGAGCCCAGCGTCAGGTACTGTCTATGATATCAATTCAAAATTTAAACTCCTAAATTTCTGCTTGTGCCTTACCTTCTCTCTTGTATGAAAACTAATTTCAGATGAATCTCCTTGCTCAAAGGATCATACGATCTCAAAACTGTAATGGGCTCTGCATTGCTCTTGTCAGTACTTCTCTCCCTTTGGCCTTGTAATGCTGTACTTCATTAATTGCTATTTGATTATGTATCATCAGTTTGCACCTGAGCTTCATTATCCTCTGTTTATTCCAATACTATTTGATCTATATTTACTCTTTTCAAAATTTAGAACAATGGCAATGCTTATAAAGAATTTTCTTTGGGGAATTGATTGAATTATCCTTCCATCAACATGCAGAAGGGCTTTGTCCAGCCCGTGTTAACATGTAATGTAAGTTCATCCTTCTCAAGCCTTAAAACTTTGTTCTAGTATAGATTTGGATAGGCATCATTTCCTCCATTGCTGTTTGCTTTGCTATTTACATCTGATTGGATGTTTGCAACGACTACCAGTTTCAAATTGTAGTTGTAAAAACATGTTCCTTATGCAGAACAAATCCATTTATTTGCTTATATCATTGTGAAACCTGTTATGTGTCTCCTTGTTTCTCTTTCAGACTCGTATCTCTTACGCCAGGCAGAACTATACGGAAGATAGTGAGCCAAACCATCTTGAGGACAGCGAGATGACCCCAAGGTCCTGTCTTGATGAAGACAGTGAGTTGAAGCTACTCACCAGCAGGTGTGAGACAACCTCTGTGCAGTCGCTACCTCAATCAGTTCGACTTCTTCAGTCTCAACTTAAAGCGGAAAGGCTTGCTTTAGCTCAGCTCCGACTTGAAGTCAAATATGCAATGAAGGTGTCAGAGTACTACCGTGCGCACCATCATGCCTTAAATCTAGTGTTGATGCATCTATCGTTGACGCAACTAAGGTCTACTCAGCTTCTTCAGCTGTTTGGGGGGGCCCGACCTGGCCAGGCCTAGTGCCTTCTGAAGTTCTCTCAATTTTGTATATTCTTTTGTCGGTGCATCTATTTGCACTGGTGGCGAACTTTGATGCCCAGTGGATGTAATATGTGTGATAGCCATGATAGCCTAGCGTAAGTTGCTTTCTTATTTATTTCCTTGTTGTCTTGTTTATTTGTTTGCTTGTAGTCATTGCAGTTCTTTTTCCGCGGTTTGCTAGTGGCTGCAATAACCTATTTTTTAAAACTAGGCCACAATAACCATGGGATAATATTTACTGTAGTGACACTGGGCCTCCTACGGGCCATTGAAATAGTGGGCCTTCTACGGGTCGTAGAAACAGTGGGCCTTCTACGGGCCGTAGAAACAATGGGCCTTCTACGGGCCGTATCATCAATGGGCCTTATACGGGCAGTATGATCGATCGGCCAAACATGGGCCAATAACAGGCCGCATTATGGCCGTAAACGGGCTAGAGTTGGAATCGTCCGTTCATGGGCCGACCATAACGGGCCATCGTTAATAGGCTGTATTTGATGATGCTACGAAAACGGCCTAACGTATTAACGGACCACAAACGGGCCGACTGTAACCACAGGCTGAATTTGGCCCACAAGCAGAAAATGATAGTAACGGGCCGTAAGTAAACGAATGCTGGAAATGAGCCCAAGAATAAATGGGCTCTGAGAAGGCCGAAAGATAACATGGGTTGGAAATGGCCCAATGGAATAATGGGCCGTTAATACGTAGAAAGTGATACACTGTTCATTACGGGTCAGTTTCACCATGGGCCGTTAATGGGTGTAAAGTGATACACTGTTCATCATGAGCCAGTTTCACCACGGGCCGTTAATAGGCCAAGAGTTACATAGGGCCTCATATGGGCCGAAAGACGTCATGGGCCATACATGGGCCAGAAGTGAAAACGGGCTGTAATCATATTGGGTGGCGCAGATGACGCTACTGGGCCTAATTCGGATAGGGCGTAATGGGCCTTGGGTTAGCGGGTTGTAAATGGGCTATATGTGAACATGCCGTTTACATGCTTTACATGGGCCGGCCCGCCACCTTTTGACCAAGTCAAACATGCCGGCCTTTTCACAGGAATGGGCCTCTGTTGGGCCGTGCCACGTGTCGACGTATCATAGGCGCCTTTTGTCCAATGAGTGGATGACATCTGTCCCAACGATGAGCCGACACGTGTTTCCTCCAGCCAATGATGATTTTACACGTGGAAAATCCCCATTAGTCGGGGCTGTTAACGGGTTATCGGATCCAAAACTCGACCTGATAGCTTAACAGCGTTCCGTTACGGTGGATGCCACATGCCGGTCACCCTTGATGAAAGCACTTCTGTGACGCGGGATTTATCGTCATGGAAGTGGACACTTCCGTGATGATAATTTTGGTAATGTAATGGAACACTTCTACGACAGCACAAGTATGACTATCTTGATTCTGTCATAAAATCGTCATGGATGTACATGCATGACAGAAAATGCGACCTACTATGACAAACACATATCATCACGGAAGTGTATTTTTTTGTAGTGAGGGGGGGCGGCCCCCACCCTCGTGGACGGCCCGGGACTCTTCTGGCACAACTCTTTTACTCCGGGGTCTTCTTTTGGTCCATAAAAAATCATCAAAAATTGGCACGTTAATTGGACTCCGTTTGGTGTTCCTTTTCTGCAAAACTCAAAAACTAGGAAAAAATAGAAACTGGCACTTGGCTCTAGGTTAATAGGTTAGTCCCAAAAATCATATAAAATAGCATATAAATGCATATAAAACATCCAAGGTCGATAATATAATAGCATGAATACTTCATAAATTATAGATACGTTGGAGACGTATCAGCATCCCCAAGCTTAATTCTTGCTCGTCCTCGAGTAGGTAAATGATAAAAGAAATAATTTATGAAGTGTGAATGCTAGAAAGTGCATAAGTTTCATCAATGATAGTTCCAATCACTTTTTCTAGCATTATATATCATAATAGTAGCTCATCTTCACAAAACTTTTCATGATCAAGTAACAAGCTATTCACATGTTAAAGTATAGATCATAAACTTTCTTGAAACTAACAAACTATATTCTAAGTCATCAAACAATTGCAATTCATTTTATTTTCAGGAAGGGTCTATGTCAGAGCTTTCATTTAGCAAACTCCACATACTCAACTATCATTTAATCTTTCACAATTGCTAAAACTCACGTGATATCTATGGGTTCAAAGTTTTAATCGGACACAAAGAAAGGTAGGGGCTTATAGATTCGCCTCCCAACCTTTTACCTCAAGGGTAATGTCAACAATAATAGTTCATGATAACTTACATCCAATTGGATATATATATATCAGGATCTTTCCAACACAAGTGCTTGCCAAAGGATAAAATGTAAAAAGGAAAGGTGAAGATCACCATGACTCTTGCATAAGGGTAGAAGATAAAAGTAAAAGATAGGCCCTTCGTAGAGGGAAGCAGAGGTTGTCATGCGCTTTTATGGTTGGATGCACAAAATCTTAATGCAAAAGAACGTCACTTTATATTGCCACTTGTGAGATGGAACTTTATTATGCAGTCCGTCGCTTTTATTTCTTCCACATCACAAGATCGTATAACGATTATTTTCTCCACAGTAATAGATCATACATATTTAGAGGGCAATTTTTATTGCATGCACCGATGACAACTTACTTGAAGGATCTTACTCAATCCATAGGTAGGTGTCGGGGATATACCCCACGGCATAAACCGGCCGGAAGTATAACCCGGACGGACTAGGCGTTTCATGGGTAAACCGCCAGAGGATTGGCGGTTTACGTGATTGGCGGTTTACATGTCTGGCGGTTCACGTGTTTGGTGGTTCACTAGTATGACGATTCACGAGCCTGGAGACTCATTGGTGACCCGGCGCGTGTTCCAGATGGATGACAAGGCCCAAGGCCCAGCAGGCCGGTTTATGTTAATGGTGGGCCGGTTTAAGAAGAAAGGCATGAGGCACATTTATCTTACAAGGAGTTAAGACCTGGACTTGTATCCGGTTTGTATTAGAGATAGACTAGTCCTAATCCTAATAGGACTCTACATGTAACCCGCCCCTCCAACATATATAAGGAGGGGCAGGGCTCCCCAAAAGGGACAAGATTCACAAGATGGACAAGTTCCACAAGTTGGACAAGTTAGGTTTAGACAATAGCTCTCGAGATAGAGCACTCTTGTAACCGTGGTCATCATCATCAATATCAATGAAGCAGGATGTAGGCTTTTATCTCCATCGTGAGGGACCGAACCTGGGTAAAACATCGCGTCTCTCGTCCCGCTCAACCCCTCTCAAGCTACCACATAGATGCGTTGGCCTCGCGACTAAGTCCTGACACTAAGGACATCTGCCGTGATAGTTCCATGACAGTTGGCGCCCACCGTGGGGCCTGCGCACAGTGGTGTTGAGTTCTTAGAGGGCGCTATCTCAGGGATCAAGAAGCTCCGTCTGGCTCAATGAAAAAGTTCCGATCGGTTTGTCGGAGAGTTCCAGCCGGCTCGCCGAAAAAGTTCCGTCAGGCTCATCGAAATGTTCCGCCGGTTTGTCGGAAATTTCTGGCCGGATCATTGAAAAGTTCCGACCATCTCGACGAAAGGTTCTGTCTGAATCATCAAAAAGTTCCGATCGCCTCGATGAAAAGTTCAGTCCGAATCGCCGAAGGGTTCCAGCCGCATCGCCAAAAGGTTCTGTCCGAGTCGTCAAAGAGTTCCGACTTCAGCTACAGAAATGTTCCGAATTATCAAATACTTCCGGATTAGCAAAAAGTTCCGGCCGGATTATCAAGAGGTTCCAGCTCAAAAGATTCCGGATTATCAAAAATTCTGGTTGGATTATCAAGAGGTTCCGGTTCAAAGGTTCTAGATTATCAAAAGTTTCGGCCGGGTTATACAGAGGTTCCAGCTCAAAAGGTTCCGGATTATCAAAAATTCCGGTTGGATTATCAAGAGGTTCCGGTTCAAAAGTTCCGAATTATCAAAAGTTTCGGTCGGATTATCAAGAAACTCCAGTTCCAGAAATTCCGGTTCAAAAAATTCCGACCAGGTTATGTGGAGACCTCAGGCATTACAAGACACAGAACCAATCAACTCTTTTGTTAAAATAAAAGCAGCACTATGCATTATCCGGCGCCAGCATCCGGCAAAAAATACCAGGTGCTATCGTTTCTATGTATTTTATCAGTACATGTTAATTCATCCGACAACAATTACTCTGGCCTATAATATTTTTACGCAGGGCAACTATTAAAAGAAAAAGGGGTGGTGTTATACCACAGATGCATGTTCGGCTGTATCGCACGGCTTCACGGACAGGGTGTCGCGGTCCGGTTTACGTCAATGTACCGGCTGACTCGCCCGTCTGCACCACCTTACAACACCACGGACGACTCGCCCGTCCGCCATGGCCACCGGTTCATGCGTCCATGCCGGCTTACAACGTGGAGGACAACTTGCTCGGCCGCACCGGCCTACAATGCCGGGCCGACTCATCTGTGTGCTCCTACGGTTAACTCGGCCGTGATTAATTTTAGCATCATTGTGGTGATCATCAACTCGATGGCGGATAGTTTCCGGCCTAGCACATCAGGTGATATCCATCTAAAATATATTTTATTAGCACATATTATTTTTGTCAAAGAACAGTTTACCTTTTCCTTGGTCTGCAATATTGTTTATGCAGGACAATTGTTCATTGCAAAAGCTATGGCTATGTCATGGATGTATAAACTCGCGCAACCATTATGAATGCGCTAGTATCTTACCATGCCATCAAGCTCGGTGAATATATGTGCAAACTGCCATTCTGCAGACCGGTTTACATCAATATGACGTGGCTAAGTCGCCCGTCCACGCCGGTTTACAATGCCGCGGCCGACTCATCTATCTGTGCCGCCTTTGAAAGCCGCGGTCGTCTTTGCTGTCCGTCTCTCACGGCCGAGTCTACATCAACATACCGGGCCGCACCTGTCTGCATGAGCTGTTTATTGGGTATGAGCAAGTCACAGCTTGGGTAGCCCAGTTTTCTTTCAAATTGGAGACAAATTATCATCAACCGCCGTTTGCACTGGATGGTTCAATGGGCAGGCGCACAAGTCACCGCCACTACAGTTTTGATTAACTTCAAATCGCCAGTTGGAAGGAACCATTGGCCGAGTTGCTGACACGTCTCATATGGGATCATTTACAACCTGCCGCAGTCACCTCAACCTTCTATGGATTCACATCGTGCTATCAACGCCAATGATATACAAGTTATGCTGGTTTATATCACGGTCAAATATGGAGAGTCTCAAGCCAACTCCTCGAGTCACCTTTGAGACTCGGGGGCTACGATGACATGACTCAGCGAATCTTGCCAGTTTCAGCAAATTTAAGAACCCCAGGACGATGGAGGGAAGGATAACCCGGTCCCGGAGGCTACTATTATATTGATGAAAGTTTAAAGGCCGTCAGAAAATTTCCGGCTTAGAAAGTATATGACAGTTATAAAATCCCGGCTCGATGAAGAAGTTCCAGGTCATCAGAAATGACTCCAGTTACAATCTGGTTCAAGAAAAATCTATTCTCCTACAAAGCTCTGAAGCGCTCAAATTCGGTTTAACAATGTCCGGTTCAAAAGGGAATTAACTTCTCGCAAGTTCGAGTTTAAAGGCCGTCAGAAAATTTCTGGCTAAAAATAAAGATTCCGGATTAAAATCCGGTTCAAGGGAAAGATATCTCCCACAAAGCTTTGAAGCTCTCAATATCCGGTTCAAGATCCCGGCTCAAAGAAGAATTTATCTCTTGCAAAAAGTTAAAAATTGCCGAAGTGGACCTGCTGCCATGATGCGCAGTTCAAACATGGGTATCCCGCCTTACTGGCCTGACATATTATTGATCACATGGGGGCGTCTGCTTCATAAAGTGGGGTCTCTGTTCTTTTACATCATGCGTGGTTACACGGAGTTGTTCTGTCTTAAAGCGGCCTCCGGTTTACCCCTTGAAAATTTTATAAACATCACTTGGGGGCTTGGTCCTGTCCGAACCGATGCAATACCTTTTGATAGGCGAAAGCCACCAGATCACTTGGGGACATGGTCAAGTCTGAACCAGTCACGCCTCTTGATCGGCCTAAGGCCATAGAATCACTTGGGGGCTTGGTCGAACCCGAACCATTGCCACGCGTCTTGATCGGCATAATGCCACGGTTTCATTTGGGGACCTGGCTGACTTGAACCATAGCTACACCATTGGGGAGCTTGGTCGTGTCCGACCATGGTAACACCACTGATCGACTCAATAAGCCTCTTTTTGCAAATGGTTTTATCATTGCCTTTGCTTCAATATTTTCCTTGATAAGTGTTTCTTTTATTTTTGTTGCGTTTTAAAATTGACAATTCTTAAACCGGTTCGACTGTCAAATTACAAATTGACGGAACACGGTCAAATCTTAATCCGGAGGCTATCTGCCCGGTTTGATTTTCTGTTACCATCCTATTATGGAGTAAACATGTGTTTATCAACCCGGCTCGGCTTTCAACTACAAGTTGTCAGTACACGATCAAATTATAATCCGGAGACTATCAGCCCGTTCTGGTTTGACTACGAGTCGCCAATATTATATGTGGTTAAACCGGCGTTTATTACAACCCGGCACGGTTTTATCATAAACCGACACAATATGGAAGGAGTTATCAGTACTCAAGATTTGGGTTATCACCCTTACTACAAAAAGTTGGTAAAACCAACAATGTGATTCAATGTCACAGGTATGATATATTTCATATTTGATTATTCTTAAGTGCAGCCTTGGTTATAAACCCGGGTTATATGTTGAGCATTATGACCCGTCCGGCGGTAAACCGCCAAGACACTTTAAACTTGTTGTATGCAGAAACAGGTTTGTTAAACCGGCCTGGCTTTGGACTATAAGTCGCCAGTATATATATATTTGGATTGCGCTATTGGAATCATGTGCTTATAAATCATTGGGTTATATTTTTCAAATAGCCAAGTTTGGCTGAATTTTCATTATGATATTGAATGAATAAGGTTTTCACCGGATTATGTTATCTTGAATAGCCAACATGGCTGGATTTTTATGGTTATTAATAACCGGTATTATTGAGGTTTTCAAAGTTGCTTTAGCGCAATGGCTATCATATTATCAATAGATATGATTTATTCTACAATTGAAGGAATAGTCCCGAGTCGCTGCAGGCTTACAACCCGGCACTTGGGGGCTACATTGTTCAAATCGAGATTACATGCAAGTCTCATGTCGCTGCAAGCATGCATCATGACACTTGGGGGCTAATGCAAAGTCATTTTTACTAGTCTTATTAAAGATCCGACTCATCATATTATAATGAGCCGGCCCTTGGGGGCTACCAATTGCTCATGTCAACAATTCAAGGTACACAAGTTTTCGTCCATAATATTGAAGGATTCATTGCTTAGTTGGTAAAGCACAAAGACTCTTAACATTGTGGACGTGGGTTCAAGCCCTATGATGGATGCTACATTATAAGATGTTATTTTCATTGAAGTATATATCAAGTCCCGGTTCAGTATTATCTTACTAAGCCGGCCCTTGGGGGCTACACATCACTGCTAAAATCTACATTATTATATTTACAAAGTTCCTGCTCATTATTAGATAATGACCCAGTCCTTGGGGGTTACACTGATTGAAGTTTTTTATAAGCAAATTACAAGTCCCAGGTTGCTGCAAGCATAACAACCCGGCACTTGGGGGCTACATATATGGAGTATTCAGTTTATATGATTGAGATGAACTAATCGGATTTCTTCAAGGTTGAAACACTTATTGGATCAAGTCTTAAGTTATCACTATATTCTCCTCTTAAGACTTGGGGGCTACAAGTATTATGCATATAAAGGAGGAACATCTTCATTTTATCAGTTTTGAGCAAATTAGGAAGATCAATTACATGACCCGGCGTCGACAACAATTATGACCCGGCGCCATCAATATT
Organism: Triticum dicoccoides; assembly: GCF_002162155.2. Classification (NCBI taxonomy): domain Eukaryota; kingdom Viridiplantae; phylum Streptophyta; class Magnoliopsida; order Poales; family Poaceae; genus Triticum; species Triticum dicoccoides. The sequence goes on from NC_041384.1 coordinate 97,485,398, forward strand.
TATAAACCGGCCATTTTGGTAATATTAAACCAGCAAGTTTTACATCTTCAAACCGGCTGAATATCAAATAAGTATTTCCAGACCCATATTTCTTAAACCGGCGCTTTGGGAGCTGAGTCAAAGGAGTTATTCTTCACAATATTCTCGGTGACAAACCAATGTCGGCAAATTGATTATGAAGCTGGTCAGTTGACCCGGATTTCCCAGAAGGAGGAAATAACAAGGACTTAAGGATGATCAGGTACCGGTTTACAAAAATTCTTAACCAGGAGCATAACTTGTCAAATTTGTTCTTGTGTTTATTTTGCAGCATAAGTTTACCATGAATAAATCCAAGCTAAACTTGGGGGCTAATGTCGGGGATATAACCCGCGGCACAAACCGGTCGGAAGTATAACTCGGCCGGACTAGGCGTTTCATTGGTAAACTGCCAGAGGATTGGCGGTTTACGTGATTGGCAGTTTACATGTCTGGCGGTTCACGTGTCTGGCGGTTCACTGGTATGACGATTCACGAGTCTGAAGACTCATTGGTGACCCGGCGCGTGTTCCAGATGGATGACAAGGCCCAAGGCCCAGCAGGCCGGTTTATGTTAATGGTGGGCCGGTTTAAGAGGAAAGGCATGAGGAACATTTATCTTACAAGGAGTTAAGACCTAGACTTGTATCCGGTTTGTATTAGAGATAGACTAGTCCTAATCCTAATAGGACTCTACATGTAACCCGCCCCTCCAACATATATAAGGAGGGGCAGGGCTCCCCAAAACGGACAAGATTCACAAGATGGACAAGTTCCACAAGTTGGACAAGTTAGGTTTAGACAATAGCTCTCGAGATAGAGCACTCTTGTAACCGTGGTCATCATCATCAATATCAATGAAGCAGGATGTAGGCTTTTACCTCCACCGTGAGGGGCCGAACCTGGCTAAAACAACGCGTCTCTCGTCCCTCTCAACCCCTCTCAAGCTACCACATAGATGCGTTGGCCTCGCGACTAAGTCCTGACACTAAGGACATCTGCCGTGACAGTTCCATGACAGTAGGTATGGTGGACTCTCATGGCAAAAATTGTTTAAGGAATGTTTGGAAGCACAAGTAGTATCTCTACTTGGTGCAAAGAATTTGGCTAGCATGAGGGGGAAAAGCAAGCTCAACATGTTGGATGATCCAAGACAATATACTTTATTTCGGATATAAGAAAAAAATACCCATTACGTTGTCTTCCTTGCCCGACATCAACCTTTTAGCATGTCATATTTTAACGAGTTCTCACAATTACAAAAGATGTCCAAGATAGTATATTTATATGTGAAATCTCTCTTCCTTCAATATTCTTTCATGAAATGTTCAAGTGACCAATTCGACGTTCGCTAACTTTCAATAAGTTTACTACATATACTTATTCCGTGTGAAGTCATTACTCCCCATGGTATAAGCATGTGAAACATATATAAATTCAGATTTATGATATTCAATTCATTCAACCATTTTCTCATAGGATATATGTGAAGCATGTGAGTAAATGACAAACTACTCCAAAAAGATATAAGTGAAGGACACTGAGTAGTCAAAAAATTAACTAGCCATGGGAGGATTCTTTTTTTCATTCAAGATTTCCGATCCAATGATTTTATTCAAACAACAAGTAAAATTGAAAATACGCTCCAAGCAAAACACATATCATGTGATGAATAAAAATATAGCTCCGAGTAAGGTATACCGATAATTTTGAAGACGAAAGAGGGGATGCCTTCTGGGGCATCCCCAAGCTTAGGCGCTTGAGTCTTCCTTGAATATTACCTTGGGGTGCCTTGGGCATCTGAAGGAAATATGCCCTAGAGGCAATAATAAAGTTATTATTTATTTCCTTATATCATGATAAATGTTTATTATTCATGCTAGAATTGTATTAACCGGAAACATGATACATGTGTGAATACATAGACAAACAGAGAGTCACCAGTATGCCTCTACTTGACTAGCTCATTAATCAAAGATGGTTATGTTTCCTAGCCATAGACAAAGAGTTATCATTTGATTAACGGGATCACATCATTAGGAGAATGATGTGATTGACTTGACCCATTCCGTTAGCTTAGCACTTGATCGTTTAGTTTGTTGCTATTGCTTTCTTCAAGACTTATACATGTTCCTATGACTATGAGATTATGCAACTCACGTTTACCGGAGGAACACTTTGTGTGCTACCAAACGTCACAGTAACTGGGTGATTATAAAGGTGCTCTATAGGTGTCTCCAAAGGTACTTGTTGGCTTGACATATTTCGAGATTAGGATTTGTCACTCCGATAGTCCGAGAGGTATCTCTGGGCCCACTCGGTAATGCACATCACTATAAGCCTTGCAAGAAATGTAACTAATGAGTTAGTTGCGGGATGATGTATTACAGAACAAGTAAAGAGACTTGCCAGTAGCAAGATTGAACTAGGTATTGAGATACCGACGATCGAACCTCAGGCAAGTAACATACCGATGACAAAGGGAACAACGTATGTTGTTATGCGGTTTGACCGATAAAGATCTTCGTAGAATATGTAGGAGCCAATATGAGCATCCAGGTTCCGCTATTGGTTATTGACCAGAGACGTGTCTCGGTCATGTCTACATAGTTCTCGAACCCATAGGGTCCTCACGCTTAAAGTTAGATGACGGTTATATTATGAGTTTATATATTTTGATGTACGGAAGGTAGTTCGGAGTCCCGGATGTGATCACGGACATGACGAGGAGTCTCTAAATGGTTGAGACGTAAAGATCGATATATTGGATGACTATGTTTAGACACCGGAAAGGTTCTGGAACGTTTCGGACATTTATTGGAGTACCGGGGGTTACCGGAACCCCCCGAGAACAAATGGGCCTTTTTGGGCCTTAGTGGAGAGAGAGGGGCCGGCCAGGGCAAGAGGTGTGCCCCTCCCCTTGAGTCCGAATATGACAAGGAAGGGGGGGGGGCGGCGACCCCCTTGCCTTTCCCCTCTCCCACTCCTTCCTTCCCCCTCCTCCTTGGACTAGCAAAGGGAGGGGCAAACCTACTTGGATTACATTCTGGAAGCACCACCAGGTGCCAGGCCTGCTGCAGATGCTGCTGACAACGTTAAGAACGTTTGGCAGAGTAAAGCTGATGACTACTCGATAGTTCAGTGTGCCATGCTTTATGGCTTAGAACCGGGACTTCAACGGCGTTTTGAATGTCATGGAGCATATGAGTTAATCACTTGACTTAACTAGGAGTTAATCTTCCTGTTGATAGTGTCATTGACAGAGTTCTTCAATCACTGCCACCAAGCTACAGAAGCTTCGTGATGAACTATAATATGCAAGGGATGAATAAGACAATTCCTGATCTCTTCGCGATGCTAAAGGCTGCGGAGGTAGAAATCAAGAAGGAGCATCAAGTGTTGATGGTCAATAAGACCACCAGTTTCAAGAAAAAGGGCAAAGCGAAGAAGAAGGGGAACTTCAAGAAGAATGGCAAACAGGTTGATGCTCAAGAGAAGAATCCGAAGTCTGGACCTAAGCCTGAGACTGAGTGCTTCTACTGCAAGCAGACTGCTCACTGGAAGCAGAACTGCCCCAAGTATTTGGCAGATAAGAAGGATGGCAAGGTGAACAAAGGTATATGTGATATACATGTTATTGATGTGTAGCTTACAAATGCTCGAAGTAGCACCTGTATATTTGATACTGGTTCTGTTGCTAATATTTGCAACTCGAAACAGGGGCTACGGATTAAGTGAAGATTAGCTAAGGACGAGGTGACGATGCGCGTGGGAAATGGTTCCAAAGTCGATGTGATCGCGGTCGGCACGCTACCTCTACATCTACCTTCGGGATTATTTTTAGACTTGAATAATTGTTATTTGGTGCCAGCGTTGAGCATGAACATTATATCTGGATCTTGTTTGATGCGAGACGGTTATTCATTTAAATCAGAGAATAATGGTTGTTCTATTCATATGAGTAATATCTTTTATGGTCATTTACCCTTGAAGAGTGGTCTATTTTTGTTGAATCTCGATAGTAGTGATACACATATTCATAATATTGAAGCCAAAAGATGCAGAGTTGATAATGATAGTGCAACTTATTTGTGGCACTGCCGTTTAGGTCATATCGGTATAAAGCACATGAAGAAACTCCATACTGATGGAATTTTGGAACCACTTGATTATGAATCACTTGGTACTTGCGAACCGTGCCTCATGGGCAAGATCACTAAAACGCCGTTCTCCGTAACTATAGAGCGAGCAACAGATTTGTTGGAAATCATACATACAGATGTGTGTGTGGTCCGATGAATATTGAGGCTCATGGCGGGTATCATTATTTTCTCACCTTCACAGATGATTTAAGCAGATATGGGTATATCTACTTAATGAAACATAAGTCTGAAACATTTGAAAAGTTCAAAGAATTTCAGAGTGAAGTTGAAAATCATCGTAACAAGAAAATAAAGTTTCTACGATCTGATCGTGGAGGAGAATATTTGAGTTACGAGTTCGGTGTTCATTTGAAACAATGCGGAATAGTTTCGCAACTCACGCCACCCGGAACACCACAGCATAATGGTGTGTCCGAATGTCATAATCGTACTTTACTAGATATGGTGCGATCTATGATGTCTCTTACTAATTTACCGCTATCGTTTTGGAGTTATGCTCTAGAGGCTGCTGCATTCACGTTAAATAGGGAACCATCTAAATCCGTTGAGACGACGCCTTATGAACTATGGTTTGGCAAGAAACCAAATTGTCGTTTCTTAAAGTTTGGGGCTGCGATGCTTATGTGAAAAAGCTTCAACCTGATAAGCTCGAACCCAAATCGAAGAAATGTGTCTTCATAGGATACCCAAAAGAGACTGTTGGGTACACCTTCTATCACAGATCCGAAGGCAAGACTTTTGTTGCTAAATTTGGAATCTTTCTAGAGAAGGAGTGTCGCTCGAAAGAAGTGAGTGGGAGGAAAGTAGAACTTGATGAGGTAACTGTACCTGCTCCCTTATTAGAAAGTAGTTCATTACAGAAACCGGATCCTGTGACACCTACACCAATTAGTGAGGAAGTTAATGATGATGATCATGAAACTTCAGATCAAGTTGTTACTGATCCTCGTAGGTCAACCAGAGTAAGATCTGCACCAGAGTGGTACGGTAATCCTGTTCTGGAGGTTATGTTACAAGACCATGATGAACCTACGAACTATGAAGAAGCGATGGTAAGCCCAGATTCCTAAAAATGGCTTGAGGCCATGAAATCCGAGACGGGATCCATGTATGAGAACAAAGTGTGGACTTTGGTTGACTTACCCGATGATCAACAAGCCATTGAAAATAAATGGATCTTCAAGAAGAAGACTGACGCTGACGGTAATGTTACTGTCTATAAAGCTCGACTTGTTGCAAAAGGTTTACGACAAGTTCAAGGGATTGACTACGATGAGACTTTCTCACCCGTAGCAATGCTTAAGTTTGTCCGAATCATGTTAGCAGTTGTTGCATTTTATGATTATGAAATTTGCCAAATGGATGTCAAAACTGCATTCCTGAATGGATTTCTGGAAGAAGAGTTGTATATGATGCAACCGGATGGTTTTGACGATCCAAAGGGAGCTAACAAAGTGTGTAAGCTCCAGCGATCCATTTAGGGACTGGTGCAAGCCTCTCGGAGTTGGAATAAACATTTTGATAGTGTGATCAAAGCTTATGGTTTTATACAGACTTTTGAAGAAGCCTGTATTTACAAGAAAGTGAGTAGGAGCTCTGTAGCATTTCTGATATTATATGTGGATGACATATTGTTGATTGGAAATGATATAGAATTTCTGGATAGCATAAAAGGATATCTGAATAAGAGTTTTTCAATGAAAGATCTCGGAGAAGCCGCTTATATATCGGGCATCAAGAACTATATAAATAGATCGAGACGCTTAATTGGACTTTCACAAAGCACCTACCTTGACAAAGTTTTGAAGAAGTTCAAAATGGATCAATCAAAGAAAGGGTTCTTGCCTGTATTACAAGGTGTGAAATTGAGTAAGACTCAATGCCCGACCACTGTAGAAGATAGAGAGATAATGAAAAATGTTCCCTATGCTTCAGCCATAGGCTCTATCATGTATGCAATGCTATGTACCAGACCTGATGTGTGCCTTGCTATTAGTTTAGCAAGGAGGTACCAAAGTAATCCAGGAGTGGATCACTGGACAGTGGTCAAGAACATCCTGAAGTACCTGAAAAGGACGAAGGATATGTTTCTCATTTATGGAGGTGACAAAGAACTCGTCGTAAATGGTTACGTCGATGCAAGCTTTGACACTGATCCGGACGATTCTAAATCGCAAACTGGATACGTGTTTTTATTAAACGGTGGGGCTGTCAGTTGGTGCAGTTCTAAACAAAGCATCGTAGCAGGATCTACATGTGAAGCGGAGTACATAGCTGCTTCGGAAGCAGAAAATGAAGGAGTTCATATCCGATCTAGGTGTCATACCTAGTGCATCGGGTCCAATGAAAATCTTTTGTGACAATACTGGTGCAATTGCTTTGGCAAAGGAATCTAGATTTAACAAGATAACCAAGCAAATCAAGAGACGCTTCAACTCCATCCAGGAACAAGTCCAGGTGGGAGACATAGATATTTGCAAGATACATACGGACCTGAATGTTGCAGGCCCGTTGACTAAGCCTCTTCCACGAGCAAAACATGATCATCACCAAGGCTCCATGGGTGTTAGAATCATTATTGTGTAATCTAGATTATTGACTCTAGTGCAATTGGGAGACTGAAGGAAAAATGCCCTAGAGGCACTAATAAAGTTATTATTTATTTCCTTATATCATGATAAATGTTTATTATTCATGCTAGAGTTGTATTAACCGGAAACATGATACATGTGTGAATACATAGACAAACAGAGAGTCACTAGTATGCCTCTACTTGACTAGCTCGTTAATCAAAGATGGTTATGTTTCCTAGCCAAAGACAAAGAGTTGTCATTTGATTAACGGGATCACATCATTAGGAGAATGATGTGATTGAGTTGACCCATTCCGTTAGCTTAGCACTTGATCGTTTAGTTTGTTGTTATTGCTTTCTTCATGACTTATACATGTTCCTATGACTATGAGATTATGCAACTCCTGTTTACCGGAGGAACACTTTGTGTGCTACCAAATGTCACAATGTAACTGGGTGATTATAAAGGTTCTCTACAGGTGTCTCCAAAGGTACTTGTTGGGTCAGCGTATTTCAAGATTAGGATTTGTCACTCCGATAGTCGGAGAGGTATCTCAGGGCCACTCGGTAATGCACATCACTATAAGCCTTGCAAGCAATGCAACTAATGAGTTAGTTGTGGGATGATGTATCACGGAACGAGTAAAGAGACTTGCCGGTAACGAGATTGAACTAGGTATTGAGATATCGACGATCGAATCTCGGGTAAGTAACATACCGATGACAAAGGGAACAACGTATGTTGTTATGCTGTTTGACCGATAAAGATGTTCGTAGAATATGTAGGAGCCAATATGAGCATCCAGGTTCCGCTATTGGTTATTGACCAGAGACGTGTCTCAGTCATGTCTACATAGTTCTCGAACCCGTAGGGTCCGCACGCTTAAAGTTAGATGACGGTTATATTATGAGTTTATATGTTTTGTTGTACCGAAGGTAGTTCGGAGTCCCGGATGTTCTCACGGACAAGACGAGGAGTCTCGAAATGGTCGAGACGTACATATCGATATATTGGACGACTATGTTTGGACACCGGAAAGGTTCCGGAAGGTTTCAGACATTTATCGGAGTACCGGGGGTTACCGGAACCCCCCGTGAACTAATGGGCCTTGTTGGGCCTTAGTGGAGAGAGAGAGGGCCGGCCAGGGCAAGAGGCGCACCCCCTCCTCTTGAGTCCGAATAGGACAAGGAAAGGGGGGCAGTGCCCCCCTTGCCTTTGCCCTCTCCCACTCCTTCCTTCCCCCTCCTTCTTGGACTAGGAAAGGGAGGGGCAAACCTACTTGGAGTAGGTTTCCCCCTCCTAGGGCGCGCCACCCCCTTGGCCGGCCCTCTCCTCCTCCCCCCTTTATATATGGAGGAGGGGGCACCCCATAGACACAACAATTGATCTCCTCATCTCTTAGATGTGTGTGGTGCCCCCCTCCACCATAATCCACCTCGATCATATCGTAGCAGTGCTTAGGCGAAGCCCTGCATCGGTAGAACATCATCATCGTCACCACGCCATCGTGCTGACGAAACTCTCCCTCAACACTCGGCTGGATCGGAGTTCGAGGGACGTCATCGAGTTGAACGTGTGCAGAACTCGGAGGTGCCGTGCGTTCGGTGCTTGATCGGTCGGATCGTGAAGACGTACGACTATATCAACCGCGTTGTGCTAACGCTTCCGCTTTCGGTCTACGAGGGTAAGTGGACACACTCTCCCCTCTCATTGCTATGCATCAACATGATCTTGCGTGTGCGTAGGAATTTTTTTGAAATTACTACGTTCCCCAACAGTGGCATCCGAGCCTAGTTTTATCCGTAGATGTCATATGTACGAGTAGAACACAAGTGAGTTGTGGGCGATACAAGTCATACTGCTTACCAGCACGTCATACTTTCGTTTGGCGGTATTGTTGGATGAAGCGGCCCGGACCGACATTATGCGTATCCTTACGCGAGACTGGTTCTACCGACGTGCTTTGCACACAGGTGGTGGCGGGTGTCAGTATCTCCAACTTTAGTTGAACCAAGTGTGGCTACGCTCGGTCCTTGAGAAGGTTAAAACAACACTAACTTGACCAACTATCGTTGTGGTTTTGATGCGTAAGTAAGAACAGTTCTTGCTCAGCCCGTAGCAACCACGTAAAACTTTGCAACAACAAAGTAGAGGACGTCTAACTTGTTTTTGCAGGGCATGTTGTGATGTGAGATGGTCAAGGCATGATGCTATATTTTATTGTATGACACGATCATGTTTTGTAACCAAGTTATCGGCAACTGGCAGGAGCCATATGGTTGTCGCTTTATTGTATGCAATGTTATCGCCCTGTAATGCTTTACTTTATCGCTAAGCGGTACCGATAGTCGTAGAAGCATAAGTTGGCGAGACGACAACGATGCTACGATGGAGATCAAGGTGTCGTGCCGGTGACGATGGTGATCATGATGGTGCTTCGGAGATGGAGATCACAAGAACAAGATGATTGACGATAGCATTACAAGCTGATCTCTCACTAAATTATCAAGATATAAGTGTTCTCCCTGAGTATGCATCATTGCGAAAGTTCTTCGTGCTGAGACACCACATGATAATCGGGTGTGATAGGCTCTACGTTCAAGTACAACGGGTGCAAAACAGTTACACATGCGGAATACTCAGGTTAAACTTGACGAGCCTAGCATATAACAGATATGGCCTCGGAACACTGTGACCGAAAGGTCGAGCGTGAATCATATAGTAGATATGATCAACATAGTGATGTTCACCATTGAAACTACTCCATCTCACGTGATGATTGGACATGGTTTAGTTGATTTGGATCACGTGATCACTTAGAGGATTAGAGGGATGTCTATCTAAGTGGGAGTTCTTAAGTAATATGATTAATTGAACTTAAATTTATTGTGAACTTAGTACCTGATAGTTTCTTGCTTGTCTATGTTGATTGTAGATAGATGGATTGTGATGTTGTTCCGCTGAATTTTAATGCCTTCCTTGAGAAAGCAAAGTTGAAAGATGATGGTAGCAATTACACGGACTGGGTCCATAACTTGAGGATTATCCTCATTGCTGCACAGAAGAATTACGTCCTGGAAGCACCGCTCGGTGCCAGGCCTGCTGCAGATGCTGCTGACAATGTTAAGAATGTTTGGCAGAGTAAAGCTGATGACTAATCGATAGTTCAGTGTGCCATGCTTTACGGCTTAGAACCGGGACTTCAACGACATTTTGAACGGCATGGAGCATATGAGATGTTCCAGGAATTGAAGTTAATATTTCAAGCAAATGCCCGAATTGAGAGATATGAAGTCTCGAATAAGTTCTATAGCTGCAAGATGGAGGAGAATAGTTCTGTCAATGAACATATACTCAAAATGTCTGGGTATCATAATCAATTGACTCAACTGGGAGTTAATCTCCCTGTTGATAGTGTCATTGACAGAGTTCTTCAATCACTGCCACCAAGCTACAAAAGCTTCGTGATGAACTATATTATGCAAGGGATGAATAAGACAATTCCCCAGCTCTTCGCGATGCTAAAGGCTGCGGAGGTAGAAATCAAGAAGGAGCATCAAGTGTTGATGGTCAATAAGACCACCAGTTTCAAGAAAAAGGGCAAAGGGAATAAGAAGGGGCACTTCAAGAAGAACGGCAAACAAGTTGTTGCTCAAGACAAGAAACCCAAGTCTGGACCTAATCCTGAGACTGAGTGCTTCTACTGCAAGCAGACTGGTCGCTGGAAGCAGAACTGCCCCTAGTATTTGGCGGATAAGAAGGATGGCAAGGTGAACAAAGGTATATGTGATATACATGTTATTGATGTGTAGCTTACTAATGCTCACAGTAGCCCCTGGGTATTTGATACTGGTTCTGTTGTTAACATTTGCAACTCTAAACAGGGGCTATGGATTAACCGAAGATTAGCTAAGGACGAGATGACGATGCGCGTGGGAAATGGTTCCAAAGTCGATGTGATCGCGGTCGGCACGCTACCTCTACATCTACCTTCGGGATTAGTTATAGACCCGAATAATTGTTATTTGGTGCCAGCGTTGAGCATGAACATTATATCTGGATCTTGTTTGATGCGAGACGGTTATTCATTTAAATAAGAGAATCACGGTTGTTCTATTTATATGAGTAATATCTTTTATGGTCATGCACCCTTGAAGAGTGGTCTATTTTTGTTGAATCTCGATAGTAGTGATACACATATTCATAATATTGAAGCCAAAAGATGCAGAGTTGATAATAATAGTGCAACTTATTTGTGGCACTGCCGTTTCGGTCATATTAGTATAAAGCGCATGAAGAAACTCCATACTGATGTAATTTTGGAACCACTTGATTATGAATCACTTGGTACTTGCGAACCGTGCATCATGGGCAAGATGACTAAAACGTCGTTCTCCGGAATTATGGAGCGAGCAACAGATTTGTTGGAAATCATACATACAGATGTGTGTGGTTCGATGAATATTGAGGCTCGCGGCGGGTATCGTTATTTTCTCACCTTCACAGATGATTTAAGCATATATGGGTATATCTAATTAATGAAACATAAGTTTGAAACATTTGAAAAGTTCAAAGAATTTCGGAGCAAAGTTGAAAATCATCGTAACAAGAAAATAAAGTTTCTACGATCTGATCGCGGAGGAGAATATTTGAGTTACGAGTTTGGTCTTCATTTGAAACAATGCAGAATAGTTTCGCAACACACTCCACTCGGAACACCACAGTGTAATGGTGTGTCCGAACGTCGTAATCGTACTTTACTAGATATGGTGCGATCTATGATGTCTCTTACTAATTTACCGCTATCGTTTTTGGGTTATGCTCTAGAGACTGTTGCATTCACGTTAAATAGGGAACCATCTAAATCCTTTGAGACGACGCCTTATGAACTATGGTTTGGCAAGAAACCAAAGTTTTCATTTCTTAAATTTTAGGGCTGCGATGCTTATGTGAAAAAGCTTCAACCTGATAAGCTCGAACCCAAGTCGAAGAAATGTGTCTTCATAGGATACCTAAAAGAGACTGTTGGGTACACCTTCTATCACAGATCCGAAGGCAAGACTTTTGTTGCTAAATTTGGAATCTTTCTAGAGAAGGAGTTTCTCTCGAAAGGAGTGGGAGGAAAGTAGAACTTGATGAGGTAACTGTACCTGCTCCCTTATTGGAAAGTAGTTCATCACAGAAACCGGTTCCTGTGACACCTACACCAATTAGTGATGAAGTTAATGATGATGATCATCAAACTTCAGATCAAGTTGTTACTGAACCTCGTAGGTCAACCAGAGTAAGATCTGCACCAGAGTGGTACGGTAATCCTGTTCTGGAGGTTATGTTACTAGACCATGACGAACCTACGAACTATGAAGAAGCGATGGTAAGCCCAGATTCCGAAAAATGGCTTGAGGCCATGAAATCCGAGATGGGATCCATGTATGAGAACAAAGTGTGGACTTTGGTTGACTTACCCGATGATTGACAAGCCATTGAAAATAAATGGATCGTCAAGAAGAAGACTGACGCTGATAGTAATGTTACTGTCTATAAAGCTCGACTTGTTGCAAAAGGTTTTCGACAAGTACAAGGGATTGACTACGATGAGACTTTCTCACCCGTAGCATTGCTTAAGTCTGTCCGAATCATGTTAGCAATTTTTGCATTTTATGATTATGAAATTTGGCAAATGGATATCAAAACTGCATTCCTGAATGGATTTCTGGAAGAAGAGTTGTATATGATGCAACCGGATGGTTTTGACGATCCCAAGGGAGCTAAAAAAGTGTGCAAGCTCCAGCGATCCATTTATGGACTGGTGCAAGCCTCTCGGAGTTGGATAAACGTTTTGATAGTGTGATCAAAGCTTATGGTTTTATACAGACTTTTGGAGAAGCCTGTATTTACAAGAAAGTGAGTGGGAGCTCTGTAGCATTTCTGATATTATATGTGGATGACATATTGTTGATTGGAAATGATATAGAATTTCTGGATAGCATAAAAGTACCTCTGAATAAGAGTTTTTCAATGAAAGATCTCGGAGAAGCTGCTTATATATTGGGCATCAAGAACTATAGAGATAGATCGAGACGCTTAATTGGACTTTCACAAAGCACATACCTTGACAAAGTTTTGAAGAATTTCAAAATGGATCAAGCAAAGAAAGGGTTCTTGCATGTGTTACAAGGTCTAAAGTTGAGTAAGACTCAATGCCCGACCACTACAGAAGATAGAGAGAAAATGAAAGATGTTCCCTATGCTTCAGCCATAGGTTCTATCATGTATGCAATGCTGTGTACCAGACCTGACGTGTGCCTTGCTATTAGTTTAGCAGGAAGGTACCAAAGTAATCCAGGAGTGGATCACTGGACAGCGGTCAAGAACATCCTGAAATACCTGAAAAGGACGAAGGATATGTTTCTCATTTATGGAGGTGACAAAGAACTCGTCGTAAATGGTTACGTCGATCCAAGCTTTGACCCTGAGCCGGATGATTCTGAATCGCAAACCGGATACGTGTTTTTATTAAACAGTGGGGCTGTCAGTTGGTGCAGTTCTAAACAAAGCGTCGTAGCAGGATCTACATGTGAAGCGGAGTACATAGCTGCTTCGGAAGCAGAAAATGAAGGAGTCTGGATGAAGGAGTTCATATCCGATCTAGGTGTCATACCTAGTGCATCGGGTCCAATGAAAATCTTTTGTGACAATACTGGTGCAATTGCTTTGGCAAAGCAATCCAGATTTCACAAGAGAACCATGCACATCAAGAGACGCTTCAACTCCATCCGGGATCAAGTCTAGGTGGGAGACATAGAGATTTGCAAGATACATACGGATCTGAATGTTGCAGACCCGTTGACTAAGCCTCTTCCACGAGCAAAACATGATCATCACCAAGGCTCCATGGGTGTTAGAATCATTATTGTGTAATCTAGATTATTGACTCTAGTGCAAGTGGGAGACTGAAGGAAATATGCCCTAGAGGCAATAATAAAGTTATTATTTATTTCCTTATATCATGATAGATGTTTATTATTCATGCTAGAATTGTATTAACCGGGAACATGATACATGTGTGAATACATAGACAAACAGAGAGTTACTAGTATGCCTCTACTTGACTAGCTCGTTAATCAAAGATGGTTATGTTTCCTAGCCAAAGACAAAGAGTTGTCATTTGATTAACGGGATCACATCATTAGGAGAATGGTGTGATTGACTTGAACCACTCCGTTAGCTTAGCACTTGATCGTTTAGTTTGCTGCTATTGCTTTCTTCATGACTTATACATGTTCCTATGACTATGAGATTATGCAACTCGTGTTTATCGGAGGAACACTTTGTGTGCTACCAAACTTCACAATGTAACTGGGTGATTATAAAGGTGCTCTACAGGTGTCTCCAAAGGTACTTGTTGGGTTGTCGTATTTCGAGATTAGGATTTGTCACTCCGATAGTCGGAGAGGTATCTCTGGGCCCACTCGGTAATGCACATCACTATAAGACTTGCAAGAAATGCAACTAATGAGTTAGTTGCGGGATGATGTATTACGGAACGAGTAAAAAGACTTTTTGGTACGAGATTGAACTAGGTATTGAGATACCTACGATTGAATCTCGGGCAAGTAACATACCAATGACAAAGGGAACAACATATGTTGTTATGCGGTTTGACCGATAAAGATCTTCTTAGAATATGTAGGAGCCAATATGAGCATCCAGGTTCCGCTATTGGTTATTGACCGGAGACGTGTCTCGGTCATGTCTACATAGTTCTCGAACCCGTAGGGTCCGCACGCTTAAAGTTAGATGACGGTTATGTTATGAGTTTATATGTTTTGATGTACCAAAGGTAGTTCGGAGTCCCGGATGTGATCACGGACATGACAAGGAGTCTCGAAATGGTCGAGACGTACAGATCTATATATTGGACGACTATTTTTGGACACCGGAAAGGTTCCGGGACGTTTCAGACATTTATCGGAGTACCGGGGGTTACCGGAACCCCCCGGGAACTAATGGGCCTTGTTGGGCCTTAGTGGAGAGAGAGAGAGGGGTGGCGCCCCCCTCCCCTTGAGTCTGAATAGGACAAGGAAAGGGGGGGTGCCCCCCTTGCCTTTCCCCTCTCCCACTCCTTCCTTCCCCCTCCTTCTTGGACTAGGAAAGGGAGGGGCAAACCTACTTGGAGTAGGTTTCCCCCTCCTAGGGCGCGCCATCCCCTTGGCCGGCCATCTCCTCCTCCCCCCCTTTATATACGGAAGAGGGGGGCACCCCATAGACACAACAATTGATCTCTTGATCACTTAGCCGTGTGCGGTGCCCCCCTCCACCATAATCCACCTCGATCATATCGTAGCAGTGCTTAGGCGAAGCTCTGCGTCGGTAGAACATCATCATCATCGCCACGCCGTCATGCTGACGAAACTCTCCCTCAACACTCAGTTGGATCAGAGTTCGAGGGACGTCATTGAGTTGAACGTGTGCATAACTCAGAGGTGTCATGCGTTCGGTACTTGATCGGTCAGATCGTGAAGACGTATGACTACATCAACCACGTTGTGCTAACGCTTCCGCTTTCGGTCTACGAGGGTACGTGGACACACTCTCCCCTCTCGTTCCTATGCATCCCCATGACCTTTCATGTCCGTAGGAATTTTGTTGAAATTACTACGTTCCCCAAAAGCATCCCCAAGCTTAGGGTCTTTCCATTCCTTATTCTCCTCATATCGATATCTCACCCAAAGCTTGAAAACTTCAATCACACAAAACTTAACGGAACTTCGTGAGATAGGTTAGTATGATAAAGAGTAAACCATTCACTTTGGTACTGTCAAAGACAAGGCTCATAATTGTTCTCACGCAATGCCTACTGTACCATATCATTTCTACAATTTATATTGAGAAATATAAGCCATAGAAACTAGAAAGCAAGCAAACTATGCAATGAAAACAGAATCTGTCAGAAACAGAACAGTCTGTAATGATCTGAACACCAACCATACTTATGCTACTCCAAAAATTATGAAATAAATTGGTTGACGTGAGGAATTTTTCTATTAAACTTCTGCAAAGAGAATCAACCTAATCTCACTTTCCAATAAAAAATGGTAGCAAATCTCGTGAGAGCAAAGTTTCTGTTTTTTACAGCAATATCACATTAACTTTCACCCAAGTCTTCCCAAAGGTCTTACTTGGCACTTTATTGAAACAAAATCTATAATACATGATTAATACAGTAGCTTAATCATGAGACCACACAAAAACAGTAAGGGTAAATATTGGGTTGTCTCCCAACAAGCGCTTTTCTTTAATGACTTTTAGCTAGGAATGATGATTCCAATGATGCTCACGTAAAAGATAAGAATTGAATCATAAAGAGAGCATCATGAAGAATATGACTAGAACATCTAAACCTGACCCACTTCCTATGCCTAGGGATTTTGTGAGCACACAATTTATAGGAACAAGAATCAACTAGCATAGGAGGGCAAAACTAGTATAACTTCAAAACTTTAAGCACATAGAGAGAAAACTTGATATTATTGCAACTCCTACAAGCATATATTCCTCCCTCATAATAATTTTCAGTAGAATCATGAATGAATTCAACAATATAACCATCACATAAAGCATTCTTTTTCAAGATCTACAAGCATAGAAATTTTTCTACTCTCCACTTAAGCAAAATTCTTTTCATTCGAAATAGCGGGACCACTAGTTCCTAAAGTTGACACTCTTCCAAACCCGCTTTAGATGATAGTATTATTTATACTCCAAAATATATAAGTGAAGTTCATGGAGCATTCTACAATTAATATAAACTAACCCATATCCAAGCTCAAAATATATAAGTGAAGCACATGAAGCATTTTATATAACCATACTCAAAAGATTTAAGTGAAGCTCAAAGAGCAATTCTATAAGATCGTACTTAGAATATATAAGTGAAGCACATGAAGTATTCTATAAATTGATATACTGGCATGGTTCTTAAAGAAAAATAAAAACACAAAGGACACAAATCATGTGAACAAAACAAAAACCGAGGTATACCGATAATTGTTGAATAGGAAAGATGGGATGCCAACCGGGGCATCCCCAAGCTTAGATGCTTGAGTATCCTTAGAATATTTACTTGGGGTTCCCTGGGCATCCCCAATCATGAGATATTGCCTCTCTTTATTCTTCTCATATTGATAGCTCCTCGATCTTCGAACACTTCATCCACACAAAACTTTAACAAAAACTTTGTGAGATCCGTTAGTATAATAAAGCAAATCACTACCTTTAGGTACTGTTTCAAACTCATTCCAACTTCATATTAGAACTATATCTACTGTATTCCAACTTCCCTACGGTTCATACCCTCCGATACTAGCCATAGATGCATCAAAATAAGCAAACAACACACGAAAAACAGAATCTGTCTAAAACAGGACAGTCTGTAGTAATCTGGACGTTTAGTAAACTTTTGTAACTCCAAAAATTATGAAATAAATTTGAAAGTTTGAAAAACTCATACAGAAATAATGTTCAAAAAGTTTCAGACCCATTTGACTTTCCAGTAAAAAAATGTAAAATCACGCGCTGCAGCCAAAGTTTCTGTTTTTGTTCTGCACATAGTAAACAAGCAATCTAATCATCCTAAAACCAAAGCTTGGCACATTATTTTCATAATACAATGGATATATATATAAGGGGATAATTATTTACAGAGAAACTTCCATGAAAAATTCTACATTGTTTCCATGAGCATGAACACGAGTGCTCAAGGTCGAGCCTCACTTCTTCAATGCATAACTTTCCAATCACTTCTCTTTTTGAAAAAACTTTTTAGGCATGAGAGCCAAGTATTTTTTGTATTTTCATTCTTTTAATTTTTTTTGTATGAATCACCCACAACTAAACAGAAACAAAAAGGAAAAACAAAATCTACTTAGTGAAGGAAGCAAAAAAGCACACACGAGAATATCAACCCCACGCTATTGGTCCCCAACAATGGCGCCATAAAAGAGCTTGATAATCCCCAGGTGTAGGGAATCATCGTAGCAATTTCCAAAGGTGGAAGTGATAAGTATGGCGTGTCGACCCCACAAGGAGCTAAAGGTAAGATCAATATTCTCTAAAGCCCTATCTGCCACTGATACGACTCTACATATACCAAATGTTTGCTTCCAACTAGCAACGAGAAATAAAACTATGTTGTGGGTATGAAGTGGATAACTTTGCATGATATCGGAGAGCTAAAATATGGAAGTAGGTGCTGTTATAATAAAGTTAGAATATATTACTAAATATTATAAATAGCGAGTGTGGAATAATGGTGGATCGGTGTGCGGAATTTTCCTAGACAATTATTTAACAAGACCGATAGTCGTCATTGCAATTTCATATGAGGGAGAGGCATAAGCTAACATACTTTCTATTATTGGATCATATGCACTTATGATTGGAACTCTAGCAAGCATCCGCAACTACTAAAGATCATTAAGGTAAAACCCAACCATAGCATTAAAGCATCAAGTCCCCTTTATCCCATACGCAACAATCCCCTTACTCGGGTTTATGTTTCTGTCACTCACGCAACCCACTATTAGCGAATCATGAACGTATTGCAACACCCTACAGCGGGAATCCCTCACACTTGAGCGACACAGAGGTCACAATAGGACAGCACCAAAATAAAACATACAACTCGTACCAATCTAGATCATCAATCAACCCAAAGACAAAAGATATCTACTCAAAACATCATAGGATGGCAACACATCATTGGATCATAATATGTGGCATAAAGCACCATGTTCAAGTAGGGATTACAGCGGGGTGCGGGAGAGTGGACCGCGTAAAAGAGATGATGATGGTGATGTTGATGAAGACGATCACCGCGGCGATGATTCCCCTCCCGATGGCACTCTGGTGCCACCGAGGGAGAGGAGGAGAGGTTCTCCCCCTTGTGCTTCCTCCTCCATGGCCTCCCCCCTGGATGGGGAGAGGTTTCCCCTCTGGTCCTTGGCTTTCATGGTGATGATGGCCCCTCCGGGATCCTCCTCCATGCCCTCCGGTGATGATGGCCCCCTCCGGCAGGGTGCCAGAGAGGGCCTAGATTGATTTCTCGTGGCTACAGAGTCTTGCGGCAGCGGAACTCCCGATCTAGGTTATTTTCTAGAGGTTTCTGTATTTATAGGAATTTTTGGCGTTGGTCTCACGTCAAGGAGGTGCCCGACTCGTCCACGAGGCAGGCCCACGCACCCGGGGGGTGGGCGCGCCCCGACCCTTGTGGACGGCCCGGGACTCTTCTGGCCCAACTCTTTTACTCCGGGGTCTTCTTTTGGTCCATAAAAAATCATCAAAAATCGGCACGTCAATTGGACTCCAGTTGGTATTCCTTTTTTGCAAAAACTCAAAAACAAGGAAAAAAACAGAAACTGGCACTGAGCTCTAGGTTAATAGGTTAGTTCCAAAAATCATATAAATAGCATATAAATGCATATAAAATATCCAAGGTTGATAATATAATAGCATGAATACTTCATAAATTATAGATACATTGGAGACATATCACAGCCGTGGCCGCAGCACACGCCAACGTAGAGGCGAGGAATTAGGAGATCTATGAGCAGTCCGGCCGCTTCGAGAGGGATCGTCTGGAGCGGCAGTCGGCGTTCGAGCTGACGAGCATCGCTGAACGTGCAACACCGGCAGGAACCATATTGCATTTGTCTAGCTCGTCAGTAGGCTCCTCCTCCTCCGCTGCCTCTTACAGAGGGGGTGAGCGTGCTCGGCAGAGGAGAGGCTGCCGGAAGTAGCACAAAGCCCCTCCGTGGTAGTAGTAGTATTTAGGGGCTATTTTGTTTAGTTTATCTGATTATAGATGTGTGGTCGAACTGTACAACGTACTTAAAATTAGCTAGTATATATAGTTGAACTAGCTATTTCAATACGCGATTGGCCACAATTGGGGAGAAGTTTGGTCGGTTTAGCTGTCGAGTTGAACTGTTTGTATAAATTAAGAACAACTGCTTAATCTATGAATGAAATCTATGCTTAATTACTGAGTTTTAGTTGCAAAAATTAGATAGTGCTAATGATTTCTAGCTGCATATTTTGAAAAATCGCAATGTTACAAGGATTGACAAATGGCAATGTTACTAGATCTACAAATGTAAATCTTTCCAGTTTGACAAATGGCAACATACCCGATAATTGTTTGTACGTGGTTGCACACGGGTCATCCAAAACAACCATTTGCGTTGAAGGGATGAACAGATCCTGCTGATGGCCCACAAGTATAGGGGATCTACCATAGCCTTTTTGATAAGTAAGAGTGTCGAACCCAACGAGGAGCCAAAGGAAATGATAAGCAGTTTTCAGTAAGGTATTCTCTGCAAACACTAAAATTATCGGTAACAGATAGTTTTGTGATAAGGTAATTGGTAACGAGTAACAAGTAACAAGAGTAAATAAGGTGCAGCAAGATGGCCCAATCCTTTTTGTAGCAAAGGACAAGCGTGGACAAACTCTTATATGAAGGAAAGCGCTCCCGAGGACACGTGGGAATTATCGTCAAGCTAATTTTCATCACGTTCATATGATTCACGTTCGGTACCTTGATAATTTGATATCTGGGTGGACCGGTGCTTGGGTGATGTCCTTAGTTGGACAAGCGTCCCACTTATGATTAACCCCCATTGCAAGCATCCGCAACTACAACAGAAGTATTAAGGTAAACCTAACCATATCATGAAACATATGGATCCAAATCAGCCCCTTACGAAGCAACGCATAAACTAGGGTTTAAGCTTCTGTCACTCTAGCAACCCATCATCTACTTATTACTTCCCAATGCCTCCCTCTAGGCCCAAACAATGGTGAAGTGTCATGTAGTCGACGTTCACATGACACCACTAGAGGAATAACAACATACATCTCATCAAAATATCGAACGAATACCAAATTCACATGACTACTAATAGCAAGACTTCTCCCATGTCCTCAGGAACAAACGTAACTACTCACAAAGCATATTCATGTTCATAATCAGAGGGGTATTAATATGCATAATGGATCTAAACATATGATCTTACACCAAGTAAACCAACTAGCATCAACTACAAGGAGTAATCAACACTGCTAGCAACCCATAGGTACCAATCTGAGGTTTGGATACAAAGATTGGATACAAGAGATGAACTAGGGTTTGAGATGAGATGGTGCTGGTGAAGATGTTGATGGAGATTGACCCCCTCCCGATGAGAGGATCATTGGTGATGATGATGGTGATGATTTCCCCCTCCCGGGGGAAGTTTCCCCGGCAGAACAGCTCTGTCGGAGCCCTAGATTGGTTCTGCCAAGGTTCCGCCTCGTGGCGGCGGAGTTTTGTCCCGTAAGCTTGCTTATGATTTTTTCTCGGACGAAAGACCTCATATAGCAGAAGATGGGCATCGGAGGACCACCAAGGGGCTCACGAGGCAGGGGGTGCGCCCCCCACCCTCGCGGCTGGTGGGTGGCCCCCCTCTGGTACTTTTTGCGCTCAGTATTTTTTATATATTCTGGAAATTACTTCCGTGAAGTTTCAGGACTTTTGGAGCTTTGCAGAATAGGTCTCTAATATTTGCTCCTTTTCCAGCCCAGAATCCCAGCTGTCGGCATTCTCCCTCTTCATGTAAACCTTGTAAAATAAGAGAGAATAGGCATAAGTATTGTGACATAATGTGTAATAACAGCCCATAATGCAATAAATATAGATATAAAATCATGATGCAAAATGGACGTATCAACTCCCCCAAGCTTAGACCTCGCTTGTCCTCAAGCGAAAGCCGAAATCAAAAAATATGTCCACATGTTTAGAGATAGAGGTGTCGATAAAAATAAAATACGTACGTGAGGGCATCATGATCATTCTTAGAACAACAATATATATATATATATATATTGTCATATGATATCTTGTGCTAAAGTAACAATTCAATCACAATTTCAAGTATGAATCATAAACTTCATTGAGAACCAACAAACTCTAATCTCAGTCATTGAGGCAATTGCAATTTATCATAACATAGGAAAGAGTCAATATAAGAGATTTTCAGCAAGTCCACATACTCAACCATCTTTTAGTCTTTCACAATTGCTAACACTCACGCAATATTTATGGGTATGAAGTTTTAATCAGACACAGAGAAAGATAGGGGCTTATAGTTTTGCCTCCCAACGTTTTACCTCAAGGGTAATGTCAACAATAATAATTCATGAAGACTCACATCCAATTAGCTATATATATATCAGGATCTTTCCAACACACTGTGCTTTCCAAAGGATAAAATGTAAAAAGGAAAGGTGAAGATCACCATGACTCTTATGTAAGGTAGAAGATAAAAGTAAAAGATAGGCCCTTCGCAGAGGGAAGCAGAGGTTGTCATGCTCTTTTATGGTTGGATGCACAAAATCTAAATGCGAAAGAACGTCACTTTATATTGCCACTTGTCATATGGACCTTTATTATGCAGTCCGTCGCTTTTATTTCTTCCACATCACAAGATCATATAAAGCTTATTTTCTCCACACTAATACTTCATACATATTTAGAGAGAAATTTTTATTGCTTGCACTGATGACAACTTACTTGAAGGATCTTACTCAACCAATAGGTAGATATGGTGGACTCTCATGGCAAAACTGGGTTTAGGGATATTTGGAAGCACAAGTAGTATCTCTACTTGGTGCAAAGAAATTGGCTAGCAAGAGAGGGAAAGGCAAGCTCAACATGTTGGATGATCCATGACAATATAATGTATCTCACATGAAAGAAAACATAACCCATTATGTTGTCTTCCTTGTCCAACGTCAACTCTTCAGCATATCATACTTTAATGAGTGCTCACAATCATAAAAGATGTCCAAGATAGTATATTTATATGTGAACCTATGTTTCTTTATTACTTCCTATTAATTGCAACAATGACCAAAACTATGTTTTTCAACTCTCAACAACTTTTATTCATCATACTCTTTATATGTGAGCTCATTACTCTCCATAAGATCCATATGATCTCTTTATTTCTTTTTATTCTTTCTCTTTTATTTTATTCCCTCAAGATTATAGCAAAATAATCAAGCCCTTGACTCAACACTAATCTTTATTATATATAGCTCGCGGACTCGATTACATAAGAAGGTCATAAAGCAAAACTCACAACTAGATCATACTAAAACTTTATTCTACTAAATCAAGATATTAACAAAAGGATTGAACTAAGAAAAATGGTAAAGATAAAAGTGATGGTGATACGATACCGGGGCACTCCCCCAAGCTTGGTAGTTGCCAAGGGGAGTGCCCATACTAGATACTCAGTTCTTATTTGTTGGTGAAGACGATGGAGTTATTGATGATGTAGGCTTGTCGTCCCTCTTCCAAGGCATAGGCTCACCATCATAGAAGGATGATCGAGTCTCCTGAATCCCCAAATCTACGGCCAAACTCATCCTCTTGAATCTATATTCATACTCACAGTTTTGATTTTGCAGGTCATAGATCTGGGCTTGGAGGTGCTAGATTTTCTCATGAAGCTTGAAGATGGCCTCCCCAATGTCCTTGACGTCCAGCTTGTGGTTGTTGGTGAACTCCGTGATCATAATGTGATTGGAGTCGAGTCCACGCTCCACCATCTCCTGACACTTGAAAACTTGTTGCTCCAATGCCTCGAGCCTTGCCTCCGTGCTTCAGGTCCTCCTTGGTCCCTCAACATCGCGGATGTGCAACAACCCCTCACGCATCTCAATGGTTTGAGGGTGTTGCAGCACCTCCGCGAGGTAGGGGTTGATGACCTTCTCAAAGAACTTGTCCTTGGGGGCACTTGAAGATGACATGATGACCTAGATCTGTCAAAAAAACAGCTCGAAACAAAGACAAGAGATATTTGTGTGATACGGTGGTCAAAACCTTCAGGTGATTATATAATGAATTTTTACCGACCAAAAGAAGTGTCGTGCAAGAAAACGGAGTCTAGAGAGCGCACGAGGTGCCCACGAGGCAGGGGGCACGCACAGGGGGGTAGGGCGCGCCCTCCACCCTCGTGGAAGCCTCGTGTCCTTTTCGGTCTGTTTCTTATTTTTCCTATTTTCTTAAATATTCCAAAACAAAGAAATATTGCCATTAGAACTGTTTTGGAGTCGGTTTACTTACCGTACCACGTACCTATTCCTTTTCGGGGTCTGAAACGTTCGAGAAAGTGTCCCTTATGTATTCCTTTGGGGCTACAGTTTCAATAATATTTGTTTCAACATTTATGTGATTACCTGAGATATAATGTTTGATTCTTTGACCGTTCACTGCTACCTCTTGAGCACTGCTTTGGTTTTCCCTTGAAGAGGAAAGGGTGATGCAGCAAAGTAGCGTAAGTATTTCCTTAGTTTTTGAGAACCAAGGTATCAATCCAGTAGGAGGCCACGCACGAGTCCCTCGCACCTACACAAACAAATAAAATCCTCGCAAGCAACACAATAAAGTGGTTGTCAATCCCTTCACAGTCACTTACGAAAGTGAGATATGATAGATATGATAAGATAATATTTTTGGTATTTTTATGATAAAGATGCAAAGTAAATAAAGAAAAATAAAAATGGCGCAAGAAATAGCTTGTTGACGGAAGATTAATATGATAGAAAATAGACTCGGGGGCCATAGGTTTCACTAGTGGCTTCTCTCGAGAGCATAAGTATTACGGTGGGTAAACAAATTACTGTTGAGCAATTGATAGAATTGAGCATAGTTATGAGAATATCTAGGTATGATCATGTATATAGGCATCACGTCCGAGACAAGTAGACCGACTCCTGCCTGCATCTACTACTATTACTCCACACATCGACCGCTATCCAGCATGCATCTAGAGTATTAAGTTCAAAAGAACAAAGTAACGCTTTACGCAAGATGACATTATGTAGAGGGATAAACTCATGCAATATGATATAAACCCCATCTTGTTATCCTCGATGGCAACAATACAATACGTGCCTTGCTGCCCCTACTGTCACTGGGAAAGGACACTGCAAGATTGAACCCAAAGCTAAGCACTTCTCCCATTGCAAGAAAGATCAATTTAGTAGGCCAAACCAAACTGATAATTCGAAGAGACTTGCAAAGATAACCAATCATACATAAAAGAATTCAGAGAAGATTCAAATATTGTTCATAGATAAACTTGATCATAAACCCACAATTCATCGGTCTGAACAAACACACCGCAAAAGAAGATTACATCGAATAGATCTCCACAAGAGAGGGGGAGAACATTGTATTGAGATCCAAAAAGAGAGAAGAAGCCATCTAGCTAATAACTATGGACCCGAAGGTCTGACGTAGACTACTCACACATCATCGGAGAGGCTATGGTGTTCATGTAGAAGCCCTCCGTGATCGATTCCCCCTCCGGTGGACCTGCGGAAAAGGCCCCAAGATGGGATCTCACGGGTACAGAAGGTTGCGGCGGTGGAATTAGGTTTTTTGGCTCCGTATCTGGTAGTTTGGGGGTACGTAGGTATATATAGGAGGAAGAAGTACTTTGGTGGAGCAACATGGGCCCCACGAGGGTGGAGGGCATGCCTGGGGGGTAGGCGCCCCCTACCTCGTGCCTTCCTGGTTAATGTCTTGACGTAGGGTCCAAGTCCGCTGGATCATGTTCGTTCCGAAAATCACGTTCCCGAAGGTTTCATTCCGTTTGGACTCCGTTTGATATTCTTTTTCTGCGAAACTCTGAAATAGGTAAAAAAATCTGGGCTGGGCCTCCGGTTAATAGGTTAGTCCCAAAAATAATATAAAAGTGTGTAATAAAGCCCAATAATGTCCAAAACATAATATAATATAGCATGGAACAATCAAAAATTATAGATACGTTGGAGACGTATCAAGCATCCCCAAGCTTAATTCCTGCTCGTCCTCAAGTAGGTAAATGATAAAAACGGAATTTTTGATGCGGAATTCTACATGGCATAATTTCAATGTAATTCTTTAATTGTGGTATGAATATTCAGATCCGAAAGATTCAAGACAAAAGTTTAATATTGACATAGAAATAATAATACTTCAAGCATACTAACTAAGCAATTATTTTCTCTCAAAATAACATGGCCAAAGAAAGTTATCCCTACAAAATCATATTGTCTGTCTATGCTCCATCTTCACCACACAAAGTATTTAAATCATGCACAACCCCGATGACAAGCCAAGCAATTGTTTCATACTTTTGGTGTTCTCAAAATTTTTCAATCTTCACGCAATACATGAGCGTGAGCCATGGACATAGCACTATATGTGGAATAGAATGGTGGTTGTGGAGAAGACAAAAAGGGAGAAGATAGTCTCACATCAACTAGGTGTATCAACGGGCTATGGAGATGCCCATTAATAGATATCAATGTCATTGAGTAGGGATTGCCATGCAACGGATGCACTAGAGCTATAAGTATATGAAAGCTCAACAAAAGGAACTAAGTGGGTGTGCATCCAACTCGCTTGCTCACAAAGACCTAGGGCATTTTGAGGAAGCACATCATTGGAATATACAAGCCAAGTTCTATAATGAAAAATTCCCACTAGTATATGGAAGTGATATCATAGGAGACTCTCTATCATGAAGATCACGGTGCTACTTTGAAGCACATGTGTGGTAAAAGGATAGTAGCATTTTCCCTTCTCTCTTTTTCTCTCATTTTTTTATTTGGGCCTTTTCTCTTTTTTTATGGCCTCTTTTTTTAGTCCGGAGTCTCATCCCGACTTGTGGGGGAATCATAGTCTCCACCATCCTTTCCTCACTTGGGACAATGCTCTAAAATGATGATCATCACACTTTTATTTACTTACAACTCAACAATTACCACTCAGTACTTAGAACAAAATATGACTCTATGTGAATGCCTCCGGTGGTGTACCGGGATGTGCAATGATGCATGAGTGACATGTATGAAAGAATTACGAACGGTGGCTTTGCCACAAATACAATGTCAACTACATCATCATGCAAAGCAATATGACAATGATGGAGCTTGTCATAGTAAATGGAACGGTGGAAAGTTGCATGGCAATATATCTCGGAATGGCTATGGAAATGCCATGATAGGTAGGTATGGTGGCTATTTTGAGGAAGGTATATGGTGGGTGTATGATACCGGCGAAAAGTGAGCAGTATTAGAGAGGCTAGCAATGGTGGAAGGGTGAGAGTGCGTATAATCCATGGACTCAACATTAGTCATAAAGAACTCACATACTTATTGCAAAAGTCTACTAGTTATTGAAACAAATTATTACACGCATGCTCCTAGGGGGATATATTGGTAGGAAAAGACCATCGCTCGTCCCCGACCGCCACTCATAAGGAAGACAATCAATAAATAAATCATGCTTCGACTTCATCACATAACGGTTCACCATACGTGCATGCTACGGGAATCACAAACTTCAACACAAGTACTTGTAAAATTCACAACTACTCAACTAGCATAACTCTAATATCACCATCTCCATATCTCAAAACAATTATCAAGTATCAAACTTCTCTTAGTATTCAGAGAACTCATAAGAAAGTTTTTTACTAGTCTCGAATTCTTAGCATATTAGCATTAATTTCCCAATTTAAGAAAATTACCATGCTGTTAAGACTCTCAAAATAATATAAGTGAAGCATGATAGAATAATTGTTTCTATAAAACAAATCCACCACCGTGCTCTAAAATATATAAGTGAAGCACTAGAGCAAAAACTATATAGCTCAAAAGATATAAGTGAAGCACATAGAGTATTCTAATAATTTTCAAATCATGTGTGTTTCTCTCAAAAGGTGTGTACAGCAAGGATGATTGTGGTAAACTAACAAATATAGACTAAGATAATACAAGACACTCCAAGCAAAACACATATCATGTGGTGAATAAAAATATAGCTCCAAGTAAAGTTACCGATGGAAGTAGACGAAAGAGGGGATGCCTTCCGGGGCATCCCCAAGATTTGGCTTATAGGTGTCCTTAGATTATCTTGGGGTGCCATGGGAATCCCCAAGCTTATCCTATTGCCATTCCTTTTTCCATAATCCATCAGATCTTTTACCCAAAACTTGAAAACCTCACAACACAAAACTCAAAATAGAAAATCTCGGGAGCTCCGTTAGCGAAAGAAAACAAAAAACCACTTCAAGGTACTGTAATGAACTCATTCTTTATTTATATTGGTGTTAAACCTACTGTTTTCCAAATTCTCTATGGTTTATAAACTCTTTTACTAGCCATAGATTCATCAAAATAAGCAAACAACACACGAAAAACAGAATCTGTCAAAAACAGAATAGTCTGTAGTAATCTGTAGCTAACGCAAACTTCTGGAACCCCAAAACTTATAAAATAAATTTCTGGACGTGAAGAATTTATCTATTAATCATCTGCAAAAATAATTAACTAAATAGAACGTTCCAAATAAAAATGGCAGCAATTCTCGTGAGCGCTAAAGTTTCTGTTTTTTACAGCAAGATCAAAAAGACTTTCCCCAAGTCATCCCAACGGCTCTACTTGGCACAAACACTAATTAAACAAAAAACAGAGGCTAGATAAATTATTTATTACTAAACAGGAGCAAAAATCAAGGAATAAAAATAAAATTGGGTTGCCTCCCAACAAGCGCTATCGTTTAACGCCCCTAGCTAGGCATAAAAGCGAAGATAGATCTAGGCATTGCCATCTTTGGTAGGCAATCCATAAGTGGCTCTCATAATAGATTCATATGATAATTTAATTTTCTTTCAAGGTAAGTGTTCCATGCCTTTCCTTAACGGAAATTGGAATCTAATATTCCCTTCCTTCATATCAATAATTGCACCAATCGTTCTAAGGAAAGGTCTACCAAGAATAATCGGACATGAAGGATTGCAATCTATGTCAAGAACAATGAAATATACATGCACATAATTCCTATTTGAAACAATAAGAACATCATTAATTCTTACCATAGGTTTTAATGGTGGAATCCTCAAGGTGCAAGTTTAAAGAGCAATCATCAAAATCACGGAAACCTAGCAAATCACACAAAGTCTTTGGAATCGTGGAAACACTAGCACCCAAATCACACAAAGCATAGCATTCATGATCTTTAATTTTAATTTTAATAGTAGGTTCCCACTCATCATAAAGTTTTCTAGGGATAGGAACTTCCAACTCAAGTTTTTCTTCATAAGATTGCATCAAAGCATCAACGATATGTTTAGCAAAAGCTTTATTTTGACTATAAGCATGAGGAGAATTTAGCACGTATTGCAACAAGAAAATACAATCTATCAAAGAGAAATTATCATATTTAAATTCCTTGAAATCCAAAATAGTGGGTTCATTGATATTTAAAGTTTTGACCTCTTCAATCCCACTTTTAACAATTTTAGCATCAAGATCTAAAGACTCCGAATTTTTGGAACGCCTTCTAGGTAAAGGTGGATCATATTCAGTCCCATGAAGATTCATATTGCAAAACAAATATTTAATAGGGGACACATCAATAACTTTTATATATTCATCTTTATTTTCATGGAAACTAGAAGAAATGCTTTCACAAAACAATCTTTCTTAGCACGCATCCTAGCGGTTCTTTCTTTGCACTCATCAATGCAAATTGTCATGGCTTTGAGAGACTAATTGATATCATGCTTAGGTGGAATAGATCTAAGTTTCAAAGAATCAACATCAAGAGAAATTCTATCAACATTCCTAGCCAATTCATCAATTTTAAGCAATTTTTCTACAAGCAAAGCATTGAAATTCATTTGCGAATTCATAAACTACTTAAGTCTCAAATTCAGAGGGCATCTTATTAAAAATTCCATAAGAATTATTGTAGGAATTACCATAATTATTAGAGGAATTACTAGGATACGGCCTAGGATTAAAATTACCTCTATATGCATTATTACCAAAATTGTTCCTACCAACAAAATTCACATCCATAGATTCATTATTATTCTCAATAAAAGTAGACAAAGGCATATCATTAGGATTAGAAGAAACACTTTTAGCAAATAATTTCATAAGTTCATCCATCTTTCCACTCAAAACATTATTTTCTTCTATCGCGTGCACTTTCTTATTAGTAGATCTTTCAGTGTGCCTGTGGAAGTCCTGGATTAGGGAGTCTCCGGACAGCCGGACTATCTCCATTGGCCGGACTGTTAGACTATGAAGATACAGGATTGAAGACTTCGTCTCGTGTCCGGATGGGACTCTACTTGGCGTGGAAGGCAAGCTAGGCAATACGGATATGGATATCTCCTCCTTTGTAACCGACCTTGTGTAACCCTAACCCTCTCCGATGTCTATATAAACCGGAGGGTTTTAGTCCGTAGGACACAACAACTACAACATACAATCATACCATAGGCTAGCTTCTAGGGTTTAGCCTCTCTGATCTCGTGGTAGATCTACTCTTGTACTACCCATATCATCAA
Organism: Triticum dicoccoides; assembly: GCF_002162155.2. Taxonomy (NCBI): domain Eukaryota; kingdom Viridiplantae; phylum Streptophyta; class Magnoliopsida; order Poales; family Poaceae; genus Triticum; species Triticum dicoccoides. The sequence continues at coordinate 97,515,614 of NC_041384.1, forward strand.
TATTAATCAATAAGGACGTAGGGTTTTACCTCCATCAAGAGGGCCCGAACCTGGGTAAAACATTGTGTCCCCTGCCTCCTGTTACCATCCGCCTTAGATGCACAGTTCGGGACCCCCTACCCGAGATCCGCGAGTTTTGACACTGACAGTGCCATTGAGAATAATTAATCATAATATTATCTAGGAGTTTAGTAGCTTCTCCTAAAGTGATTTCCATAAAAGTGCCTCCCGCGGCCGAATCTAAAAGATTTCTAGAAGCAAAATTCAATCCGGCATAAAAGTTTTGTATAATCATCCAAAGATTCAAACCATGTGTAGGGCAATTACGTATCATTAATTTCATCCTCTCCCAAGATTGTGCAACATGTTCATGATCAAGTTGCTTAAAATTCATAATATCATTTCTAAGAGAGATGATCTTAGCGGGAGGAAAATACTTAAAGATAAAAGCATCTTTGCACTTATTCCATGAATCAATACTATTTTAGGCAAAGACAAAAACCAAGCTTTAGCACGATCTCTAAGCGAAAACGGGAATAGCTTCAGTTTAACAATATCATTATCCACATCTTTCTTCTTTTGCATATCACACAAATCAACAAAGTTGTTTAGATGGGTAGCGGCATCTTCACTAGGAAGGCCGGAAAACGGATCTTTCATGACAAGATTCAGCAAAGCAGTATTAATTTCACAAGATTCAGCATCGATAAGAGGAGCAATCAGAGTGCTAAGAAAATCATTGTTGTTGGTATTAGTAAAGTCACACAATTTGGTATTATCTTGAGCCATCATGGCAGGCAAGCAATCCAACACACAAGCAAACAAGAAGCGGGCAAAAAGAGGCAAATAGGGAAAGAGAAGGAGGACGAAGAGAGAGAGGGCAAATAAAACAGCAAGGGTGAAGTGGGGGAGAGGAAAATGAGAGGCAAATGGCAAATAATGCAATGCGGGAGATAAGGTTTTGTAATGGGTACTTGGGGTGTTGACTTTTGCGTAGACTCCCCAGCAACGGCGCCAGAAATCCTTCTTGCTACCTCTTGAGCACTGCACTGGTTTTCCCTTGAAGAGGAAAGGGTGATACAGCAAAGTAACGTAAGTATTTCCCTCAGTTTTTGAGAACCAAGGTATCAATCCAGTAGGAGGCCACGCACGAGTCCCTCGCACGTACACAAACAAAGAAAATCCTCGCAAGCAATGCAATGAAGGGGTTGTCAATCCCTTCACGGTCACTTATGAAAGTGAGATCTGATAGATATGATAAGATAATATTTTTGGTATTTTTATGATAAATATGCAAAGTAAATAAAGCAAAATAAGAACGGTGCAAGAAATAGCTTGTTGACGGAAGATTAATATGATAGAAAATAGACTCGGGGGCCATAGGTTTCACTAGTGGCTTCTCTCGAGAGCATAATTATTACGGTGGGTAAACAAATTACTGTTGAGCAATTGACAGAATTGAGCATAGTTATGAGAATATCTAGGTATGATCATGTATATAGGCATCACGTTCGAGACAAGTAGACCGACTCCTGCCTGCATCTACTACTATTACTACACACATCGACCGCTATCCAGCATGCAGCTAGAGTATTAAGTTCAAAAGAATAGAGTAACGCTTTAAGCAAGATGACATGATGTAGAGGGATAAACTCATGCAATATGATATAAAACCCATCTTGTTATCCTCAATGGCAACAATACAATATGTGCCTTGCTGCCCCTACTGTCACTGGGAAAGGAGACCGCAAGATTGAACCCAAAGCTAAGCACTTCTCCCATTGCAAGAAAGATCAATCTAGTAGGCCAAACCAAACCGATAATTCGAAGAGACATGCAAAGATAACCAACCATACATAAAAGAATTCAGAGAAGATTCAAATATTATTCATAGATAAACTTGATCATAAACCCACAATTCATCGATCTCAACAAACACACCGCAAAAGAAGATTACATCAAATAGATCTCTACAAGAGAGGGGGAGAACATTGTATTGAGATCCAAAAAAAGAGAAGAAGCCATCTAGCTAATAACTATGGACCCAAATGTCTGAGGTAAACTACTCACACATCGTCGTAGAGGCTATGGTGTTGATGTACAAGCCCTCCGTGATCGATGCCCCCTCCGGCGGAGCTCCGGAAAAGGCCCCAAGATGGGATCTCACGGGTACAGAAGGTTGCGGCCGTGGAATTAGGTTTTTTTGGCTCCGTATCTGGTAGTTTAGGGGTACGTATGTATATATAGGAGGAAGTTGTACGTAGTGGAGCAACGTGGGCACAACGAGGGTGGAGGGCGCGCCTAGGGGGTAGGCGCGCCCCCTACCTCGTGCCTTCCTGGTTGATGTCTTGACGTAGGGTCCAAGTCCTCTGGATCATGTTCGTTCCAATAATCACGTTCCCGAAGGTTTCATTCCGTTTGGACTCCGTTTGATATTCTTTTTCTACGAAACTCTGAAATAGGCAAAACCAGCAATTCTGGGTTGGGCCTCCGGTTAATAGGTTAGTCCCAAAATAATATAAAAGTGTATAATAAAGCCCAATAATTTCCAAAACAGGATATATTATAGAATGGAACAATCAAAAATTATAGATACGTTGGAGACATATCATTCACCACCTTTGGATTTGTGCCTTCGAAGTTGTTGATTTTTATGGCACCGGAATGATAGACCTCCTCGATGACGTAAGGACCTTCCCATTTGGAGAGAAGTTTCCTGCAAAAATTCTTAAATGGGAGTTGTATAGTAATACATAATCACCTACATTAAACTCACGCTTTTGTATCCTTTCGTCATGCCATCTTTTAACCTTTTCTTTAAACAGTTTGGCATTTTCATAGGCCTGGGTTCTCCATTCATCAAGTGAGTTAATGTCAAATAACCTCTTCTCACCGGCAAGTTTGAAATCATAATTGAGCTCTTTAATGGCCCAATATGCCTTATGTTCTAATTCAAGAGGTAAGTGACATGCTTTGCCATAAACCATTTTATACGGAGACATACCCATAGGATTTTTGTATGCAGTTCTATAAGCACATAATGCATCATCAAGTTTATTGGACCAATTATTCCTAGATCTATTAACAGTCCTTTGCAAAATTAATTTGAGCTCTCTATTACTTAATTCTACTTGGCCACTAGACTGTGGGTGATACGGAGATGCAATTCTATGATTAACATCATACTTAGCAAGCATTTTACGAAAAGCACCATGAATAAAATGTGAACCACCATCAGTCATTAAATATCTAGGGACTCCAAACCTCGGAAAAATAACTTCTTTAAGCATCTTAATAGAGGTGTTATGATCAGCACTACTAGTTGGAATAGCCTCTACCCACTTAGTAACGTAATCAACAGCAACTAAAATATGTGTATACCCATTAGAGGAAGGAAACGGTCCCATATAATCAAAGCCCCAAACATCAAATGGTTCAATAACAAGTGAATAATTCATAGGCATTTCTTGATGTCTACTAATATTACCAATTCTTTGACATTCATCACAAGACAAGACAAACTTACGGGCATCCTTGAAGAGAGTAGGCTAATAAAAACCAGATTGCAATACTTTATGTGTAGTTCTATCTCCAGCATGGTGTCCTCCATAGGCTTCGGAGTGACACTTGCGTAGGATCTGTTCTTGTTCATGCTCAGGTACACAACGTCTAATAACACCATCTACTCCTTTATAAAGATGTGGGTCATCCCAAAAGTAATGCCTTAAATCATAGAAGAACTTTTTATTTTGCTGGTATGTGAAACTAGGTGGTATAAATTTAGCAACAATGTAATTAGCATAATCAGCATACCATGGAGCAGTACGAGAAGCTTTTGTGACATTTAATTGGTCATCAGGAAATCTATCATCAATAGGTAGTGGTTCATCAAGAATATTCTCTGACCTAGACAAGTTGTCTGCAACGGGGTTCTCAGCTCCCTTTCTATCAATGATATGCAAATCAAATTCTTGTAGCAGGAGAACCCATCTAATAAGTCTAGGTTTAGCATCTTTCTTTTCCATAAGATATTTAATAGCAGCATGATCAGTGTGAATAGTTACTTTAGAATCAACAATATAAGGTCTGAACTTATCACAAGCAAATACAACTGCTAAAAATTCTTTTTCAGTAGTAGCATAATTTCTATGGGCATTGTCCAGAGTTTTACTAGCATATTGAATAACATTTAATTTCTTATCAACTCTTTGCCCTACAACAACACCTACAGCATAATCACTAGCATCACACATAATTTCAAAGGGTAAATTCCAATCAGGTGGCTGAACAATAGGTGCAGAAATCAATGCTTTCTTAAGTATTTCAAATGCTTCTACACAATCATCATCAAAGACAAAAGGAATATCTTTTTGTAATAGATTAGTTAGAGGCCGAGAAATTTTTGTGAAGTCCTTAATGAACCTCCTATAAAAACCGGCGTGACCAAGGAAGCTTCTTATACCTTTAATGTCCTTGGGACATGGCATCTTTTCAATAGCATCAACTTTTGCTTTATCAACTTCAATGCCTCTTTCAGAAATTTTATGCCCCAAGACAATACCTTCATTAACCATAAAGTGGCATTTCTACCAATTCAGAACAAGATTAGTTTCTTCACATCTCTGCAAAACTCGATCAAGGTTGCTCAAGCAATCATCAAAAGAGGATCCATAAACGGAGAAATCGTCCATGAAAATCTCACATATCTTTTCACAAAAGTCAGAAAATATAGCCATCATGCATCTTTGAAAGGTAGCAGGTGCATTACATAAACCAAAAGGCATACGTATTTAAGCAAAAGTACCGAAAGGGAAAGTAAAAGTGGTCTTTGCTTGATCATCAGCTGACACGGGTATTTGAGAGAAGCCAGAGTGACCATTTAGAAAGCAAAAATGTGTATGTTTGGATAATCTTTCTAGCATTTGATCAATAAAATGCAAAGGGTAATGATCTTTTTAGTAGCTTTATTTAATTTGCGGAAATCAATCAACATCCTAAAACCTGTAATAATTCTTTGCGGAATCAATTCATCTTTATCATTATGAACGACAGTGATACCTCCCTTCTTAGGGACACAATGGACAGGACATAGCCACTGACTATCAGCAACGGGATAAATTATATCTGCCTCAAGGAGCTTTAATATTTCCTTTCTTACCACTTCTTTCATCTTAGGATTCAGCCATCGTTGGTGATCAATAACTGGTTTGGCGTCTTTCTCTAAGTTTATTTTGTGTTGACATAGAGTGGGACTAATGCTCTTAAGATCATCAAGAGTATATCCAATAGCAGCACGGTGCTTCTTCAGAGTTTTCAATAATTTTTCTTCTTCATGCTCTGAAAGGTTAGCACTAATAATAACAGGATATATCTTCTTTTCATCAAGATAAGCATATTTAAGAGTATCATGTAATGGTTTAAGCTCAAACACGGGATCACTCTTGGGTGGAGGAGGATCCCCTAAGATTTCAACAGGCAAATTGTGTTTCAGAATGGGTCCTTGTTTAAAGAATACTTCATCTATTTCCCTTCTTTCATTCATAAACATATCATTCTCATGGTCTAGCAAATATTGTTCTAAAGGATCATTAGGAGCCATAGCAATAGAAGCAAGACCAATAATTTCATCTTTACTAGGCAATTCTTCATCACAGGGTTGTCTACGAAATTTAGAGAGGTTAAACTCATGAGACATATCACCCAAACCAATAGTAACAACATCCTTTTCGCAATCTATCCTAGCATTAACAGTATTTAAAAAGGGTCTACCAAATATAATGGGACAAAAGCTATCTTGTGGGGAGCCAAGAAAAACAAAATCAGTAGGATATTTAACCTTCCCACACAAAACTTCAACATCTCTCACAATCCCAATTGGTGAAATAGTATCTCTATTGGCAAGCTTAATTGTAACATCTATATCTTCTATCTCAGCAGGTGCAATATCATGCATAATTTCTTTGTATAGGAAATAGGTACTGCACTAGCACTAGCACCCATATCACACAAGCCATGATAACAATGATCTCCTTTTTAACGGAAATAACAGGCATGCCTACCACATGTCTATGTTTATCTTTAGCACCAGGTTTAGCAATTCTAGCAGTTTCTTCACAGAAATAAATAACATGCCCATCAATATTATCAGCCAAGAGATATTTAACAATAGCAATATTAGTTTCAACTTTAACTTGCTCATGAGGTGTATAAGTTCTAATATTACTTTTACGAACCACAGTTGAAGCTTTAGCATGATCCTTTACTCTAACAGGGAAAGGTGGTTTCTCAACATAAGCAGTGGGAACAACTGGATCATCATAAGTGATAGTTTTTTCTTCAACTTTAATAGGTGCAACTACTTTTGTTCCAATGGGAGGATTATATTTAAACCACTTCTCCTTAGGGAGATCAACATGAGTAGTGATACGTCTCCAACGTATCTATAATTTTTGATTGCTCCATGCTATATTATCTACTGTTTTGGACCATATTGGGCTTTATTTTCCACTTTTATATTATTTTGGGACTAACCTATTAACCGAAGGCCCAGCCCAGAATTGTTGTTTTTTGCCCATTTCAGTGTTTCGGAGAAACAAAATATCAAATGGAGTCCAAACAGAATGAAACCTTCGGGAACGTGATTTTCTCATCAGATAGGACCCATGAGACATGGACCCTCCATCAAGAAAGCCACAAGGCGGTCACGAGGGTGGATGGCACCCCCCCTAGGGGGCGCCCCCTGCCTCATGGGCCCCTCGAAGCTCCACCGACGTACTCCTTCCTCCTATATATTCCTACATACCCCCGAATGATCAGGGACGGAGCCAAAAACCTAATTCCACCGCCGCAACTTTCTATATCCACGAGATCCAATCTTGGGGCCTATTCCGGAGCTCCGCCGGAGGGGGCACCGATCACGGAGGGCTTCTACATCATCATCCAAGCCCCTCCGATGAAGTATGAGTAGTTTACTTCAGACCTACGGGTCCATAGTTAGTAGCTAGATGGCTTCTTCTCTCTTTTTGGATCTCAATACAATGTTCTCCCCCTCTCTCGTGGAGATCTATTCGATGTAATCTTATTTTTGCGGCGTGTTTGTTGAGACCGATGAATTGTGGGTTTATGATCAAGTCTATCTATGAATAATATTTGAATCTTCTCTGAATTCTTTTATGTATGATTGGTTATCTTTGCAAGTCTCTTCGAATTATCGGTTTGGTTTGGCCTACTAATGTGGTTGTTCTTTTCATGGGAGAAGTTCTTAGCTTTGGGTTTGATCTTGCAGTGTCCTTTCCCAGTGACAGAAGGGGCAGCAAGGCACGTATTGTATTGTTGCCATCGAGGATAACAAGATGGGTTTTTTATCATATTGCATGAAACTATCCCTCTTCATCATGTCATCTTGCTTAAGGCGTTACTCTGTTTTTAACTTAATACTCTAGATGCATGCTGGATAGCGGTCGATGAGTGGAGTAATAGTAGTAGATGCAGGAAGGAGTCGGTCTACTTGTCTCGGACGTGATGCATATATACATGATCATACCTAGATATTCTCATAACTATGCTCAATTCTGTCAATTGCTCAACAGTAATTTGTTCACCCACCGTAGAATACTTATGCTCTTGAGAGAAGCCACTAGTGAAACCTATGGCCCCCGGGTCTCTTTCTCATCATCTCAATCTCCATCACTTTATTATTTCTTTGTTTTTTACTTTGCCTTTTACTTTTCACTTTGCATCTCTATACCAAAAATACCAAAAATATTATTTATCATCTCTATCAGATCTCACTTTTGTAAGTGACCGTGAAGGGATTGACAACCCCTAAGCGCGTTGGTTGCGTTGAGCTATTGTTTTTGTGTAGGTACAAGGGACTCGCGCGTAGCCTCCTACTGGATTGATACCTTGGTTATCAAAAACTAAGGGAAATACTTACACTACTTTGTTGCATCATCCTCTCCTCTTCGGGGAAATCCAACGCAGTGCTCAAGAGGTAGCAATAAGAATTTCTGCCACCGTTGCCGGGGAGTCTGCGCAAAAGTCAACATACCAAGTACCCATCACAATCCCTATCTCCCACATTACATTATTTGCCATTTGCCTCTCGTTTTCCTCTCCCCCACTTCACCCTTGCCGTTTTATTCGCCCTCTCTCTCTATCCTCCCTCTCTTTCTCTATTTGCCTCTTTTCGCCCGTTTGCTTTTTGTTTGCTCGTGTGTTGGATTGCTTGTTTGTTGCGATGGCTCAAGATAATACTAAATTGTGTGACTTCACCAATACCAACAATAATGATTTCCTTAGCACTCTGATTGCTCCTCTTATCGATGTTGAATCTTGTGAAATTAATGGTGCTTTGCTGAATCTTGTCATGAAAGATCCGTTTTCCGGCCTTCCTAGTGAAGATGCCGCTACCCATCTTAATAGCTTCGTTGATTTGTGTGACATGCAAAAGAAGAAAGATGTCGATAATGATATTGTTAAATTGAAGCTATTTCCTTTTTCGCTTAGAGATCGTGCTAAAGCTTGGTTTTCATCTTTGCCTAAAAATAGTATTGATTCATGGAACAAGTGCAAAGATGCTTTTATATCTAAGTATTTTCCTCCCGCTAAAATCATCTCTCTTAGAAATGATATTATGAATTTTAAGAAACTTGATCATGAACATGTTGCACAAGCTTGGGAGAGAATGAAATTAATGATACATAATTGCCCTACTCATGTTTTAAATCTGTGGATGATTATACAAAAAATTTATGCCGGATTGAATTTTGCTTCTAGAAATCTTTTAGATTAGGCCATGGGAGGCACTTTTATGGAAATCACTTTAGGAGATGATACTAAACTCCTACATAATATTATGGTTAATTATACTCAATGGCACACCGAAAGATCTACTAGTAAAAAAGTGCATGCGATAGAAGAAATTAATGTTTTAAGTGGAAAGATGGATGAACTTATGAAATTATTTGCTACTAAGAGTGTTTCTTCTGATCCTAATGATATGCCTTTGTCTACTTTGATTGAGAATAATAATGAATCTATGGATGTAACAACGCGTATAGAGGAAATTTCAATCCTAGGCCTTATCCTAGTAATTCCTCTAATAATTATGGTAATTCCTACAACAATTCTTATGGAAATTATAATAATATGCCCTCTGATTTTGAATCTAATATTAAAGAATTTATTTCTTCGCAAAAGAATTTTAATGCTATGATTGAAGAAAAATTGCTTAAGATTGATGATTTGGCTAGGAACGTTGATAGAATTTCTCTTGATGTTGATTCTTTAAAGCTTAGATCTATTCCTCCTAAGCATGATATCAATGAGTCTCTCAAAGCCATGAGAATTTCCATTGATGAGTGCAAGGAAAGAACCGCTAGGACGCGTGCTACGAAAGATGCCTTTATTAAAGCGTGTTCTTCTAGTTACTATGAAAATAATGATGAAGATCTAAAAGTTATCGATGTGTCCCCTATTAAATCTTTGTTTTGCAATATTAATCTTGATAATTATGGGACTGAATATTATCAACCTTTACCTAGAAGGATTTCTAAAAATTCGGAGTACTTAGATCTTGATGGTGAAATTGATAAAAGTGGGATTAAAAGAAATAAAACCCTAGATGATGCTAAACCCACTATATTGGATTTCAAGGAATTTAATTATGAAAATTGCTATTTGATTGATTGTATTTCCTTGTTGCAATCCGTGCTAAATTCTCCTCATGCTTATAGTCAAAATAAAGCCTTTACCGAACATATCGTTGATGCCTTGATGCAATCTTATGAAGAAAAACTTGAGTTGAAAGTTTCTATCCCTAGGAAAATTTATGATGAGTGGGAACCTACTATTAAAATTAAAATTAAAGATTATGAGTTTTATGCTTTGTGTGATTTGGGTTCTAGTGTCTCTACCATTCCCAAAACTTTGTGTGATTTGCTAGATTTCCGTGATTTTGATGATTGCTCTCTAAACTTGCATCTTGCGGATTCCACTATTAAGTTACCTATGGGAAGAATTAATGATGTTCTTATTGTTTCAAATAGGAATTATGTGCCCATAGATTTTATCGTTCTTGATATAGATTGTAATCCTTCTTGCCCTATTATTCTCGGTAGACCTTTCCTTAGAACGATTGGTGCAATTATTGATATGAAGGAAGGGAATATTAGATTTCAATTTCAATTAAAAAAGGGCATGGAACACTTCCCTAGAAATAAAATAAAATTACCATATGAATCTATCATGAGAGCCACTTATGGATTGCCTACCAAAGATGGCAATACCTAGATCTATCCTTGCTTGTTACGCCTAGCTAGGGGCGTTAAACGATAGCGCTTGTTGGGAGGCAACCCAATTTTATTTTTATTCCTTGATTTTTGCTCCTGTTTAGTAATAAATAATTTATCTAGCCTCTGTTTCGGTTGCGTTTTTTGTGTTTAATTAGTGTTTGTGCCAAGTAGAACCGTTGGGAAGACTTGGGGAAAGTCTTGTTGAACTTGCTGTAAAAAACAGAAACTTTAGCACTCACGCGAACTGCTGTCATTTTTATTTGGAAAGTGATATTTAGTTAATTATTTTTTAAGATGATTAATAGATAAATTCCTCACGTCCAGAAATTTATTTTAGAATTTTTGGGGTTCCATATCTTGCCCTAGCTACAGATTACTACAGACAGTTCTTTTTTTGCCAGATTCTGTTTTTCGTGTGTTGTTTGCTTATTTTGATGAATCTATGGCTAGTAAAATAGTTTATAATCCATAGAGAAGTTGGAATACATTAGGTTTAACAACAATATAAATAAATAATGAGTTTATTACAGTACCTTGAAGTGGTCTTTTGTTTTCTTTCGCTAATGAAGCTCACGAGATTTTCTACTTTAAGTTTTGTGTTGCGAAGTTTTCAAGTTTTGGGTAAAGATTTGATGGATTATGGAACAAGGAGTGGCAAGAGCCTAAGCTTGGGGATGCCCATGGCACCCCCAAGATAATCTAAGGACACCTAAAAGCCAAAGCTTGGGGATGCCCTGGAAGGCATCCCCTCTTTTGTCTACTTCTATCGGTAACTTTACTTGGAGCTATATTTTTATTCACCACATGATATGTGTTTTGATTGGAGCGTATTTTATGATTTGAGTCTTTTCTTGTTAGTCTACCACAATCATCCTTTCTGTACACACCTTTTGAGAGAGCCATACATAATTTGGAATTTGATAGAATACTCTATGTGCTTCACTTATATCTTTTGAGCTTTATAGTTTTGCTCTAGTGCTTCACTTATATCTTTTAGAGCACAGTGGTGGATTAGTTTTATAGAAACTATTGATCTCTCATGCTTCACTTAGATTATTTTGAGAGTCTTAATAGCATGGTAATTTTCTTAAAATCCTAATATGCTTGGTATGCAAGATTAATAATAAAACTTTCTTATGAGTGTGTTGAATACTAAGAGAAGTTTGATGCTTGATGATTGTTTTGAGATATGGAGGTAATAATATCGAAGTCATACTAGTTGAGTAGTTGTGAAATTGAGAAATACTTGTTTTGAGGTTTGCAAGTCCCGTAGCATGCACGTATGGTAAACGTTATGCAACAAATTTGAAACATGAGGTGTTATTTGATTGTCTTCCTTATGAGTGGCGGTCGGGGACGAGCGATGGTCTTTTCCTACCAATCTATCCCCCTAGGAGCATGCACGTAGTGCCGAGGTTTTTGATGACTTGTAGATTTTTGCAATAAGTATGTGAGTTCTTTATGACTAAGGTTGAGTCCATGGATTATACGCACTCTCACCCTTCCATCTTTGCTAGCCTCTTTGGTACCGTGCATTGCCCTTTCTCACATTGAGAGTTGGCGCAAACTTCGTCGGTGCATCCAAACCCCGTGATATGATACGCTCTTTCACACATAAACCTCCTTATATCTTCCTCAAAACAGCCACCATACCTACCTATTATGGCATTTCCATAGCCATTCTGAGATATATTGCCATGCAACTTTCCATCATTCCGTTCATCGTGACACATTCATCATTGTCATATTGCTAGCATGATCATGTAATTGACATAGTATTTGTGGCAAAGCCACCATCCATAATTCTTTTATACATGTCACTCTTGGTTCGTTGCATATCCCGGTACACCGCCGGAGGCATTCATATAGACTCATCCTTGTTCTAGTATTGAGTTGTAATCATTGAGTTTTAAATAAATAGAAGTGCGATGATCATCATTATTAGAGCATTGTCCCAAGTGAGGAATAAATAAAAAAAGAGAAAGGCCATAAAAAGAAGACCCAAAAAAAGGAGAAAGGCCATAAAAAGAGAAGGCCCAAAAAATGAGAGAAAAAGAGAGAAGGGACAATGTTACTATCATTTTGCCACACTTGTGCTTCAAAGTTGCACCATGATCTTCATAGTAGAGAGTCTCTCATGTTATCACATTCATATACTAGTGGGAATTTGTAATTATAGAACTTGGCTTGTATATTCCAACAATGGGCCTCCTCAAGTGCCCTAGGTCTTCGTGAGCAAGCAAGTTGGATGCACACCCACTAGTTCCTTTTGTTGAGCTTTCATACATTTATAGCTCTAGTGCATCCGTTGCATGGCAATCCCTACTCCTTGCATTAACATCAATCGGTGGGCATCTCCATAGCCTATTGATTAGCCTCGTTGATGTGAGACTTACCCCTTTTTGTCTTCTCCACATAACACCCTTCATTATATTCAATTCCACCCATAGTGTTATGTCCATGGCTCGCTCTCATATATTGCGTGAAAGTTTATAGGTTTGAGATTACTAAAGTATGAAACAATATCTTGGCTTGTCATCGGGGTTGTGCATGATGAGAGCATTCTTGTGTGACAAAAATGAAACATGACTAAACTATATGATTTTGTAGGGATGAACTTTCTTTCGCCATGTTATTTTGAGAAGACATAATTGCTTAGTTAGTTTGCTTCAAGTATTATAATTTTATGTCAATATGAACTTTTGTCTTGAATCTTTCGGATCTGAATATTCATACCACAATTAAGAAGAATTACATTGAAATTATGCCAAGTAGAACTGCGCATCAAAAATTCTGTTTTTATCATTTACCTACTCGAGGATGAGCAGGAATTAAGCTTGGGGATGCTTGATACGTCTCAAACGCATCTATAATTTTTGATTGCTCCATGCTATATTATCTACTGTTTTGGACCATATTGGGCTTTATTTTCCGCTTCTATATTATTTTTGGGACTAACCTATTAACCGAAGGCCCAGCCCAGAATTGTTGTTTTTTTGCCTATTTCAATGTTTCGAGAAACAGAATATCAAACGGAGTCCAAACAGAATGAAACCTTTGGGAACATGATTTTCTCATCAGATAAGACCCAGGAGACTTGGACCCTCCATCAAGAAAGCCACGAGGCGGTCACGAGGGTGGAGGGCGCCCCACCCTAGGGCGTGCCCCCTACCTCGTGGGCCCCTCGAAGCTCCACCGACGTACTCCTTCCTCCTATATATACCTACGTACCCCCAAACAATTGGGGACGGAGCCAAAAACCTAGTTCCACCGCCGCAATTTTCTGTATCCACGAGATCCCATCTTGGGGCCTGTTCCGGAGCTCCGCCGGAGGGGGCATCGATCACAGAGGGCTTCTACATCATCATCCAAGCCCCTCCGATGAAGTATGAGTATTTTACTTCAGACCTACGGGTCCATAGTTAGTAGCTAGATGGCTTCTTCTCTCTTTTTGGATCTCAATACAATGTTCTCCCCCTCTTTCATGGAGATCTATTTGATGTAATCTTCTTTTTGCGGTGTGTTTGTTGAGATCGATGAATTGTGGGTTTATGACCAAGTCTATCTATGAATAATATTTGAATCTTCTCTGAATTCTTTTATGTATGATTGGTTATCTTTGCAAGTCTCTTCTAATTATCACTTTGGTTTGGCCTACTAGATTGGTTGTTCTTGCCATGGGAGAAGTGCTTAGCTTTGGGTTTGATCTTGTGGTGTCCTTTCCCAGTGACAGAAGGGGCAGCAAGGCACGTATTGTATTGTTGCCATCGAGGATAAAAATATGGGGTTTTTATCATATTGCATGAGACTATCCCTCTACATCATGTCATCTTGCTTAAGGCGTTACTCTGTTTTTAACTTAATACTATAGATGCATGCTGGATAGCGGTCGATAAGTGGAGTAATAGTAGTAGATGCAGGCAGGAGTCGGTCTACTTGTCTCGGACGTGATGCCTATATACATGATCATACCTAGATATTCTCATAACTATGCTCAAGTCTGTCAATTGCTCAACAATAATTTGTTCACCCACCGTAGAATACTTATGCTCTTGAGAGAAGCCACTAGTGAAACATATGGCCCCCGGGTCTCTTTCTCATCATATCAATCTCCATCACTTTATTATTGCTTTGTTTTTACTTTGCCTTTTACTTTTCACTTTGCATCTCTATACCAAAAATACCAAAAATATTATTTATCATCTCTATCAGATCTCACTGTCGTAAGTGACCGTGAAGGGATTGACAACCCCTAAGCGCGTTGGTTGCGTTGAGGTATTGTTTTTGTGTAGGTACGTGGGACTCGCGCGTAGCCTCCTACTGGATTGATACCTTGGTTCTCCAAAACTGAGGGAAATACTTACGCTACTTTGCTGCATCATCCTCTCCTCTTCGGGGAAATCCAACGCAATGCTCAAGAGGTAGCAAGTAGCAAAGGATTCACAGAAAGAAGCTACTATCTCAGAATCAAGTCCATATTTATTTATAAATTTACGGAAAACATCGGTATCCATAAAAGATTTAACACAATTGAACTTAGGTGTTATACATGACTCCTTACCTTCCTCGAGATCCCAATCTTCAGAGTTGCGTTTAATTCTCTCCAATAAATTCCATTTGAATTCAATAGTCTTCATCATAAAGGAACCAGTATAAGAAGTATCGAGCATGGAGCGATTGTTGTCAGAAAGCCGAGCATAAAAATTTTGAATAATCATTTCTCTTGAGAGCTCATGATTGGGGCATGAATATAACATTGACTTAAGCCTCCCCCAATCTTGAGTGATGCTTTTTCTTCGCGAGGCCAAAAATTATATATAAAATTACGATCACTATGAACAAGATGCATAGGATAAAACTTCTGGTGAAATTCCAATTTCAATCTCTTATAGTCCCATGATCCCATATCATCACATAGCCTATACCATGTCAATGCATCTCCCTTCAAAGATAAAGGGAAGACCTTCTTCTTGATAACATCATCGGGCATACCTGCAAGCTTAAATAATCCACAAACTTCATCCACATAGATGAAGTGTAAGTCGGGATGCAATGTTCCATCTCCTGCAAAAGGATTAGCTAGCAGTTTCTCTATCATACCCGAAGGAATTTTGAAGTAAACATTTTCATTTTCAGTTGTCCAGTAGGTTGAGGACCAACTATTTTCTCTACCGGTCGGGGTGAAGATACCCCGAACAAGCCCCTCAAAGGATTACTTTCCATAGTAACAAGTGACAGTAAATTTCAGCACACTATATAAATTTTTCCTTACCAAATTCCACCTACCAAAGGTGCTTCACTCCCCGGCAACGGTGCTAGAAAAGAGTCTTGATGACCCACAAGTATAGGGGATCTATCGTAGCCTTTTCGATAAGTAAGAGTGTCAAACCCAACGAGGAGCAGAAGGAAATGATAAGCAGTTTTCAGTAAGGTATTCTCTTCAAGCATGAAACTATCGGTAATAGATAGTTTTTTGATAAGGTAATTGGTAATGAGTAACAAGTAACAAGAGTAAATAAGGTGCAGCAAGATGGCCCAATCCTTTTTGTAGCAAAGGACAAGCCTGGACAAACTCTTATATGAAGGAAAGCACTCCCGAGGGCACGTGGGAATTATCTTCAAGCTAGTTTTCATCACGTTCATATGATTCGCGTTCGGTACCATGATAATTTGATATGTGGGTGGATCGGTGCTTGGGTGCTATCCTTACTTGGACAAGTGTCCCACTTATGATTAACCCCCATTGCAAGCATCCGCAACTATAACAAAAGTATTAAGATAAACCTAACCATAGCATGAAACATATGGATCCAAATCAGCCCCTTACGAAGCAATTCATAAACTAGGGTTTAAGCTTCTGTCACTCTAGCAACCCATCATCTACTTATTACTTCCCAATGCCTCCCTATAGGCCCAAACAATGGTGAAGTGTCATGTAGTCGACGTTCACATGACACCACTAGAGGGATAACAACATACATCTCATCAAAATATCGAACGAATACCAAATTCACATGACTACTAATAGCAAGACTTCTCCCATGTCCTCAGGAACAAACGTAACTGTCACGACCGGTTTTCCGGGTATAAATTTCCAGAAAAAGACCGTCGTGCTCATCAGCCCCAGGATTACTGTTAGCTGATGAGGCTCCAACTTGATACAGAAATTCCAAGCAAATACAAAATATGTAGTACAAGACCGTTCTGGCCTGTGAGTACAACAAAAGGTTTCTAGTGGTTGATGGCGGAAGCGGGTTGTGAAACATCAGTGTCTATGGGACTCCATTTCCCAACAAGAACAGCTGACCAGGTTAACTCCTATCTTCGCGAGGCTGCTATCTCCATTGTGTGGGTTCCGGGGCTTTCAACATGGTCGCTCCTTTCCGCACAAGAAATCTGGCCAAGACAATAGCCAGGGACAAGCCAGTGAGTACTTTGAATGTACTCGCAAACATTATGAATAATATAACAATGATGTGCTGAAAATATTTTATGCTCATGACGTCAGTCAAAAATAGTAAATAAAATTCTGATGCGTGCAGGCGGTTATTTATAAAAATGCAATAACATAGTAGTATTAAAATTTATGAAATAAATAACAAGCAATGCCACCGTCGGGCGTCTTAGCGACACCACATAAAAGGCTTTAAAAGAAATGCCACAGTCGGGCGTCTGAGCGACACCACATAAAGGGCTTTAAAAGAAATGGCACAGTCGGGCGTCTGAGCGACACCACATAAAGGGCTTTAACAGAAATGCCACAGTTGGGCGTCTGAGCGACACCACATAAAGGGCTTTAAAAGAAATGCCACAGTCGGGCGTCTGAGCGACACCACATAAAGGGCTTTAAAAGAAATGCCATAGTCGGGCGTCTGAGCGACACCACATAAAGGGCTTTAACAGAAATGCCACAGTCGGGCGTCTGAGCGACACCACATAAAGGGCTTTAAAAGAAATGCCACAGTCGGGCGTCTGAGCGACACCACATAAAGGGCTTTAAAAGAAATGCCACAGTCGGGCGTCTGAGCGACACCACATAAAGGGCTTTAAAATAAACAATCATAGTGAATATCCCGGAGGTAGAACCATCCCAGAGATACTCGATAATAACAATAATATCACGGGTTAGTCAACAATAATAATAATCATAGTTATCACAAGTCACAAGTAGTAATTCCATTTGTGGTTAACAGTTTCACCTCCGAAGACCGACACTAAGACCGACACCTGACCCATCCCAGACTGTAATCCTTAACCATGGACACGGCTATTCGAATAGGTTTAATCTCTGCAGAGGGTGTACTCTTTACCCACGAGTAACGGATTTCTTTAGTCCATCGGGACTAATTCCGTCTACGGTCTTTTTGTTGAAAACACACCTAACTTGCACACACCAGCTTAACTCACACGTGTTTGGAATCACCCACGACACCTGTCAAGCAAACTCTAAGTGGGGAGGCTACAACCTCGCGTAGCATGGGATCAAATTTATATCGCGCGCTCTAAGGGGTGGCCTCCCCTCTCGGTCCCAATCGGAAACACCCATGCCCCCGGACCAGGTGGCCTGCCTACCAGCTACAACCGGTATCTTCCACCATGGCCTCTCTGTACGGTGTGTGCTAGAAAGAGGTTGACAACTTACTGAACCGTACTCTACTTGCTGTAGAGACGAGTGGTAGTACGAAACAAGTATGGGGGTTACTGGAACAAGACTCGATCTACGGTCGACTCGGGAGGTTTAAGTATTCCCTGCATGATTAGTATAACGAATATATTTCATCCAACAGAGTCACCGCTCATATCACCTTACCATGCCATACCAGACATAACCGTCCCGACGGAGACCGGCGACAAACTCATGCCTACCCAAGGCAGAGGTTTTCCCGGGCTCCTGCCGGTATGCATGCAAGGCACATGAGGGTGATTATCATCACAAGTGTGTTCATTTCCAACAGCATGGAAATCACTAATATGCACTCATGCATATGATCATACTACATGAAATAACAAGTCCTTCGGAATGCGGTGGTGTTATAAATGTATCAACGATCACACCAAAAATATTATGCCGAGATTCAGAATGCTTGCCTTCAATGTGCAGAAAGGCAGGGTGCACTCCAAAACTTGAAACCTTTCTCCTCTCTTCAAAAATCCTATTTTAGCAATATAAAAGAATTAACACACAAAATAAAAACAGCACCAAAAGTTGTTCTGAATTTTTTTCAAATAAATCTTAAAATAAACTAGGTGAAATTTGAGAGAGGTAGGAAAAAGAATCATTTCATTTGGAGTTATATTTAAAAAGATATAGTCAGTCAAAGTTTTGGTCAAATTCTGTTTTTTTAAATAAAACAAAAGAAAACTTTTCAGCCACGAATACGCTTTCTAAGAAGGGGTTACGTACTCGCGAGTTTTATGCTTCCACTTACTCCGCGTGGACCGAGCGGGGGTCACTGACAGTGGGTCCTAGGTGGCCCACTAGTCAGGTTTGACTAGTCTTTCTCCCTCTCCTTCCTCTGTCCCGAGCGGAGGCGGAGCTCCGGCGATCGTCGCCGGCGACTGGCGGCTCCTCGCGGGGCCCCAAGGGCGGGGATGGATCCGCCACTCCAGGGCGGTCATCCCGGTGGTCGTCAGGTAGGTGGGGGCGGAGGGAGCTGCCGGCGGTGAGCTTCGCAGCGGAGGAGGCTTTGGTGGCGAAGTGGTTTTGTGGCGGCGATGGCTCCCGATCAAAATCAAGTAGGGGGTTGGGTTCCTGGATGGAAGGAGGGGTTCTTGGTGAAGAGAACGGGGAGGGGGAAGCCCTGCTGGCGCCGGAGTGAACGAGACAGTGGCGGCGGCAGGAGTTGCCGGAGATGAAGAAGGCGGCGTTTCCCTGACGATTGCGGGCTATGGGGGTTCCATGGGGGTAGCTTGAGGTTGCGTGCGTGCTCAGAGGGGCTCGGGGTCCCTTTTATAGCACGACGAGGTCGGTTCCGCGGCGGTGGATAAGGCGGCCGGCGAACCGCCGTTCTGTAGCTGCAGGGGAACGTGGCGGCGACGAGAGCTAGGCGACACCCTTGTGGATGAGCTTGAGCTGTTCAAGGGGCCAGGTGGCGAGCCGGGGTGGCTTGGGCGGCGCTGAACGGCGCAGGGCTGTCGGCCGACGCCGGCGTGCCGCCAAAAGTGCTCTGGCGGTGGCGCTGTAGGGCGCCAGGGCGGGCTGTCGTGTTGTGGCGAGGCGGGGAGTGCGTGGCAAGGTTCTGCGGTGTGGGCCAAGACAGGGGCGCGACGCGGCGGCTCGTGTGCGCGGCTGCAATTTGCGCGCTCTGGGCGCGCCCAACGCACGCACAACAGATGCTCGGCGAAATGCCATGGCACTCCAGAGCGCTTGGTTGGAGCTGGGAGTTAGCAGGTCTAGGCTATGGCTTGCAAGGAGATCAATGGACAAGCTTAAGGGGTCAGAGGATCAGGTTCACACTGCTAACTAAAATCCATGCCAAATCTGACCATGCACTCCAGGTGTTTGACAAAATGCCACAGGCACTTAGGCAAGTCTTGGAGTGGTCAAAAACTCCAGATCAGTGTCTCCTTAGATGCAAGAGAGAGTGGTGAGGTTATTTGGACAAAAGGGGAAACTTGCTAGTGCAAGTTTTGCAAAACTACAATTCTGGACAGGAAATAAATGACATTATTTCATGAACCAAAATTAATCCAATGGGTGCATGCTCCTGGATTTAGGGGTTTGGTAGGGCTTTCTACAAGTAGGAGAAAACACAAGATCTTTGGAGCAAAATTAAATAAGGTTGCAGTAGAAATCACAAGGCTGGACCAGAATGAAAAAGAGGTTGATTCACTCAAAATTTTCAAAGAACAGCACTAGGTTTTTGCATAATGTTGAATCATATGCTACTACCAATATCCCATAATTTTGGTGGAGGCTAGAAAGAATTATTTAAAAGGGTTGTAGTGCAAAATGCACTCTGGACCAGAGAAGGAAAAATTGATGCAGAGCTCAAATTATTACATAAATAAAAGATATTTTTGTATAAAAGTGATTTAAAAACATCACATGACATCTCCAATTTTTGGTTAGAATTTTAGGTGAATTTATCCAATGGTTATAGTTCAAATATGGCCATATAACCTTGAAAAACCATTTTTAAGAAAGTAAAGATCAAGCAACTTAATTATTTAATTAGTTATATTAAATAAGGGAAAGTTTCTCTTGACAGATTAAATAAGTCCAATGACATATTTGGAAAGTTTTCTCTCTGGGAAAAACTCATCATCACAGGGAAGGAAATGATTTAAAAATAAAAATGGAGCTCAGAAATTCAAAGTTTTAATTCCTGGCAAAAAAATTTAATTCATTAAAACAAGGCCAAATTTTTGGGGTGTCACAACACTATCCCCCTTAAGAAAAATCTCGTCCTCGAGATTTGTTAAAAGCTGTGTTAAGAAAATATTACGCAATAAAGATGTGGCTTTAGTGAGAGGGCAATAAGTGGTGAAAAAACCACAGTGTGAAAACTGGTGCTGCGTGGAAAAGTCTACGGTTCGGGACAAAAACGTGAGATTTCTACGCTGGATATAAATTTAGAATAACTTCTAAATTTAAAAAATACGCTGGTCGTACCCGAGAGCACAGTGCTCTCTCTGGCCGACAGGTGGACCCGGGGTCCACTGTCAGCCTCTTCTTCTCCCTCTGGCTCTTTCTTCTTCCTCTTTCCCGCGCGCTTTCTCCACCGGCGACGCCTAGTGTGTAGGGCATCTAGGCCGTACCGTGGTAGTGCGCGGTGTGCTAGCTGCCGGTGCAGCGTGCACTCACCTCGCGGGCCAGCGCGCTGTCGGCACTGCTCGCGGATTCGACTCCGAACACCGGCGATCGGCAACGAGCGGCGTTGGTGGACTTCGCCCACCGTACACCGAGCTCGAGCTATAAAACGGTCGGGGTGCCTCTCTCTTCTTCCTCACACCTGGCCTCACTTCTCCTCCTCCTCCCTCCATTACTGTTTACAAAAGCTCGGGTTAGGCTCTAATGGGGGAGGCGATGCCGGACTGGTTTGCGATCCTGATATGCGGAGGGCTAGCGACACTGCTGGGGCTCTCTGTGCTCCTGTGCGCGATGATCCTCGACGATCGTCGTGACGCTGCTGCTCGGGTGTTGGCTCTCCACGGTGGTGGTGATCACGAGGAGTAGATGGGGTGTGCCGGGTGCTAACTGTTGTTAGGGGGGTGATGAGCTGGATGTAACACCGTTGCAAAGTTTTGCAAACAATGTATGTGTTCGAATGGTAATGGTTGTGAGTCTACTGCCTGGTGCTGTGTGAAGTTAATAAATCCACGCCGAGAGAAAGTGTAGATGTAGCAACTCAGGGAAAAGAAATCTCACTCAGAATTTTTGCAAGGAAAAATAGTTAATTTAAAGGAGTATAAACCACAACAAAAACTACATACATTAGTAGAAGCCAAATATTTGACTCGTCGTACAAACTCAGGATATCACGCATAGGTCACACACATAAATAAATGTTGCAAATAATGAACACTGCAGCGACGTCTAAAATGGAAACGGTAACTGGACGGGGTCCTGATAAAATGTCTCTGGTACTGGGATACACTCCTCTTCTATCGGAGGCAGTGGATTGACCAGTTGGTGTATGCGTCTCTCTGGGTCGGGTCTCAGTGATCTGCCGATGGCAATCCGAGGACTTAAATCTGCGAGGCTCTGGAGATAATCCATCACTCGCTGGTTCAAATGCTCTTGAGAAATGATGTACTGGATAAGGTTGGCTAGCACTGGGTCTCTCTCAATGCGTCCACCGGGAAAAGATGATACTTCTCCGGGTGCTGCACGGCTCGGAAAGTAATAATATCCTCGTTCGCGGGCATAGGGTACAGCGGATCGAAGGCGAGCAATCGCTTCTTTCGCAGCAGCTTCTATTGCCAGGTGTGGGGTTGGCATAGATTTCCCCACGAAGGAAACTTCCGTTGGATCTTGGTTGGGGTCTACAGGAGGAATGTGTACTGCTGCCCAATATTCCGAGGTGGATGGGGTGATCCTTGATTTGAACAGCTCGTACTGAGGTGGCTGGGTAGAACCCATGGTACTGCGGGTAAAATCCCACAATATTTTGACAAAGCTACCTGGGGTTGCATCTGGGGTTCTCAGATGAATGCTGGGGCTCGGCATGACAGGAAAAAGTTGTGAGTGTGGTGCACAAAGTGAGGGTTGCTGGGTAAGGTCACAAGGTGGCCTTTATATAGCAATGGAGACAGATCATTTTACCGTGGTGAAAGGTAATAAATTTGCCAGCTTAGCTCCAAAGGTCAGGTCAGTGTCAGAGATACACATATCTCATAAAGAGACGTGTTACTGTGGTTGTCGTCGGGTTGGTTTTGGTAGTTGTGCCCGGAAAAATATGCAACTATGCACTGACAAAAAATGCAAGGCCACTATTAAAACAGAGGCACAACGACAGGCTGCGTTAATATACACGGTCGCACGATTACAAAGTGAGGATACACTGAGACTCGGTACTACTCATACGGCTTAGTCTACCTCATTTATGTCTAAACGGGCGTGCCTGGTGGATGTCGAGGCTTCTCCACGTGTCTCACTGCCGGGATTAGTCGGAGATGGCGGAGGAACTGCAGGGTCGGGGTAGTGATGATGACCATCGCGGGGATTGTTGGCCACAACCCCGTTGGAGTGTGCTCCCAAAAGGCGACGAAGCACTTCTGGGGTCATCAAAGCATCTCAGCTGATGGCTGGAGCTGATCTCGGGGTCTCGATCGGTTGTCCGAACAACACGACTGGGTTGTCGGCGTCGGGCTCGTCTTCTCTTCTAGCTGGGGTTCGACGAACTAGCTCTCCACGAGCTGCGATCAGATCAATGGTGATCTGGTCGAACAGTGCCTCTAGTGCACTTACATAGCGCACTAGGTGCAACAATGCGGGGTCCGTCTCGTGATCTCCGTTGGCAACTTGGGGTGGTCTACCATACCCTTCACGTCTGAGGTAGTAGTGGAACGAGCGACAGTTAACTCTGGGCGACAAGTGCCTGAGATGAACTATAGCTTCTCGAGCGGCTAGCTGGATGGCTTGTGGCTCGAAGGAAGTTGTTCTTCCGGTGAACCTGTAGGGGCGCTCGGGTGACAGTCCCCTACCGTAGATGTGCACAGTGGCCCAAAACTGACGGTCTTCACCGCTCATGGGTCCTTGGTACACAACAAATTCTGGTGGCTCTTCTAACGCATAGGCACGACGGGTGAGGTTTGTGAGTATGGTCACAAAACCTCCAAGGTTGGTTGCTGTGGTTTCATTGTGCACGACAGGGCCAGGCATTGTAGCTTGGTTTGGGGGTAGAGGCTGTGCTGTGCTGTGTTGGGGCTAGCGTGCCCCTTTTTATAGGAAAAAGGGGACGGAGTCTTCCTTCACACGCTTGCGAGAAAGGACTATTTAGGGGCCGGTCACTGGCGCATGAGCGACAGGTTAGGTTGATAGGTTGGGCACCGACTGCCAAAAGGTGTTGGGTCACTGTGTGGCTATCTTGCACGAGAAGCTTGGCTGGGGTTTGGTTATGGTTTGGTGGGTTGGTTTGCCTAAATTTATTGACCTGGCTAAGATAGGATTAGCCAATGGTCAGCCTGGCTCTGATACCAAGTCTGTCACGACCGGTTTTCCGGGTATAAATTTCCAGAAAAAGACCGTCGTGCTCATCAGCCCCAGGATTACTGTTAGCTGATGAGGCTCCAACTTGATACAGAAATTCCAAGCAAATAGAAAATATGTAGTACAAGACCGTTCTGGCCTGTGAGTACAACAAAAGGTTTCTAGTGGTTGATGGCGGAAGCGGGTTGTGAAACATCAGTGTCTATGGGACTCCATTTCCCAACAGGAACAGCTGACCAGGTTAACTCCTATCTTCGCGAGGCTGCTATCTCCATTGTGTGGGTTCCGGGGCTTTCAACATGGTCGCTCCTTTCCGCGCAAGAAATCTGGCCAAGACAATAGCCAGGGACAAGCCAGTGAGTACTTTGAATGTACTCGCAAACATTATGAACACAGGTATAATATAACAATGATGTGCTGAAAATATTTTATGCTCATGATGTCAGTCAAAAATAGTAAATAAAATTCTGATGCGTGCAGGCGGTTATTTATAAAAATGCAATAACATAGTAGTATTAAAATTTATGAAATAAATAACAAGCAATGCCACCATCAAGCGTCTTAGCGACACCACATAAATGGCTTTAAAAGAAATGCCGCAGTCGGGCATCTGAGCGACACCACATAAAGGGCTTTAAAAGAAATGCCACAGTCGGGCGTCTGAGCGACACCACATAAAGGGCTTTAACAGAAATGCCACAGTCGGGCGTCTGAGCGACACCACATAAAGGGCTTTAAAAGAAATGCCACAGTCGGGCGTCTGA
>NC_041384.1:97540589-97550522 GCF_002162155.2 Triticum dicoccoides
GACACCACATAAAGGGCTTTGAAAGAAATGCCATAGTCGGGCGTCTGAGCGACACCACATAAAGGGCTTTAACAGAAATGCCACAGTCGGGCGTCTGAGTGACACCACATAAAGGGCTTTAAAATAAATGCCACAGTCGGGCGTCTGAGCGACACCACATAAAGGGCTTTAAAAGAAATGCCACAGTCGGGCGTCTGAGCGACACCACATAAAGGGCTTTAAAATAAACAATCATAGTGAATATCCCGGAGGTAGAACCATCCCAGAGGTACTCGATAATAACAATAATATCACGGGTTAGTCAACAATAATAATAATCATAGTTATCACAAGTCACAAGTAGTAATTCCATTTCTGGTTAACAGTTTCACCTCCGAAGACCAACACTAAGACCGACACCTGACCCATCCCAGACTGTAATCCTTAACCATGGACACGGCTATTCGAATAGGTTTAATCTCTGCAGAGGGTGTACTCTTTACCCACGAGTAACGGATTTCTTTAGTCCATCGGGACTAATTCCGTCTACGGTCTTTTTGTAGAAAACACACCTAACTTGCACACACCAGCTTAACTCACACGTGTCTGGAATCACCCACGACACCTGTCAAGCAAACTCTAAGTGGGGAGGCTACAACCTCGCGTAGCATGGGATCAATTTATATCGCGCGCTCTAAGGGGTGGCCTCCCCTCTCGGTCCCAATCGGAAACACCCATGCCCCCGGACCAGGTGGCCTGCCTACCAGCTACAACCGGTATCTTCCACCATGGCCTCTCTGTACGGTGTGTGCTAGAAAGAGGTTGACAACTTACTGAACCGTACTCTACTTGCTGTAGAGACGAGTGGTAGTACGAAACAAGTATGGGGGTTACTGGAACAAGACTCGATCTACGGTCGACTCGGGAGGTTTAAGTATTCCCTGCATGATTAGTATAACGAATATATTTCATCCAACAGAGTCACCGCTCATATCACCTTACCATGCCATACCAGACATAACCGTCCCGACGGAGACCGGCGACAAACTCATGCCTACCCAAGGCAGAGGTTTTCCCGGGCTCCTGCCGGTATGCATGCAAGGCACATGAGGGTGATTATCATCACAAGTGTGTTCATTTCCAACAGCATGGAAATCACTAATATGCACTCATGCATATGATCATACTACATGAAATAACAAGTCCTTCGGAATGCGGTGGTGTTATAAATGTATCAACGATCACACCAAAAATATTATGCCGAGATTCAGAATGCTTGCCTTCAATGTGCGGAAAGGCAGGGTGCACTCCAAAACTTGAAACCTTTCTCCTCTCTTCAAAAATCCTATTTTAGCAATATAAAAGAATTAACACACAAAATAAAAACAGCACCAAAAGTTGTTCTGAATTTTTTTCAAATAAATCTTAAAATAAACTAGGTGAAATTTGAGAGAGGTAGGAAAAAGAATCATTTCATTTGGAGTTATATTTAAAAAGATATAGTCAGTCAAAGTTTTGGTCAAATTCTGTTTTTTTAAAATAAAACAAAAGAAAACTTTTCAGCCACGAATACGCTTTCTAAGAAGGGGTTACGTACTCGCGAGTTTTATGCTTCCACTTACTCCGCGTGGACCGAGCGGGGGTCACTGACAGTGGGTCCTAGGTGGCCCACTAGTCAGGTTTGACTAGTCTTTCTCCCTCTCCTTCCTCTGTCCCGAGCGGAGGCGGAGCTCCGGCGATCGTCGCCGGCGACTGGCGGCTCCTCGCGGGGCCCCAAGGGAGGGGATGGATCCGCCACTCCAGGGCGGTCATCCCGGTGGTCGTCAGGTAGGTGGGGGCGGAGGGAGCTGCCGGCGGTGAGCTTCGCGGCGGAGGAGGCTTTGGTGGCGAAGTGGTTTTGTGGCGGCGATGGCTCCCGATCAAAATCAAGTAGGGGGTTGGGTTCCTGGATGGAAGGAGGGGTTCTTGGTGAAGAGAACAGGGAGGGGAAAGCCCTGGTGGCGCCGGAGTGAACGAGACAGTGGCGGCGGCAGGAGTTGCCGGAGATGAAGAAGGCGGCGTTTCCCTGACGATTGCGGGCTATGGGGGTTCCATGGGGGTAGCTTGAGTTTGCGTGCGTGCTCAGAGGGGCTCGGGGTCCCTTTTATAGCACGACGAGGTCGGTTCCGCGGCGGTGGATAAGGCGGCCAGCGAACCGCCGTTCAGTAGCTGCAGGGGAACGTGGCGACGACGAGAGCTAGGCGACACCCTTGTGGATGAGCTTGAGCTGTTCAAGGGGCCAGGTGGCGAGCCGGGGTGGCTTGGGCGGCGCTGAACGGCGCAGGGCTGTCGGCCGACGCCGGCGTGCCGCCAAAAGTGCTCTGGCGGTGGCGCTGTAGGGCTCCAGGGCGGGCTGTCGTGTTGTGGCGAGGCGGGGAGTGCATGGCGAGGTTCTGCAGTGTGGGCCAAGACAGGGGCGCGACGCGGCGGCTCGTGTGCGCGGCTGCAATTTGCGCGCTCTGGGCGCGCCCAGCGCACGCACAATAGATGCTCGGCGAAATGCCATGGCACTCCAGAGCGCTTGGTTGGAGCTGGGAGTTAGCAGGTCTAGGCTATGGCTTGCAAGGAGATCAATGGACAAGCTTAAGGGGTCAGAGGATCAGGTTCACACTGCTAACTAAAATCCATGCCAAATCTGACCATGCACTCTAGGTGTTTGACAAAATGCCACAGGCACTTAGGCAAGTCTTGGAATGGTCAAAAACTCCAGATCAGTGTCTCCTTAGATGCAAGAGAGAGTGGTGAGGTTATTTGGACAAAAGGGGAAACTTGCTAGTGCAAGTTTTGCAAAACTACAATTCTGGACAGGAAATAAATGACATTATTTCATGAACCAAAATTAATCCAATGGGTGCATGCTCCTGGATTTAGGGGTTTGGTAGGGCTGTCTACAAGTAGGAGAAAACACAAGATCTTTGGAGCAAAATTAAATAGGGTTGCAGTAGAAATCACAAGGCTGGACCAGAATGAAAAAGAGGTTGATTCACTCAAAATTTTCAAAGAACAGCACTAGGTTTTTGCATAATGTTGAATCATATGCTACTACCAATATCCCATAATTTTGGTGGAGGCTAGAAAGAATTATTTAAAAGGGTTGTAGTGCAAAATGCACTCTGGACCAGAGAAGGAAAAATTGATGCAGAGCTCAAATTATTACATAAATAAAAGATATTTTTGTATAAAAGTGATTTAAAAACATCACATGACATCTCCAATTTTTGGTTAGAATTTTAGGTGAATTTATCCAATGGTTATAGTTCAAATATGGCCATATAACCTTGAAAAACCATTTTTAAGAAAGTAAAGATCAAGCAACTTAATTATTTAATTAGTTATATTAAATAAGGGAAAGTTTCTCTTGACAGATTAAATAAGTCCAATGACATATTTGGAAAGTTTTCTCTCTGGGAAAAACTCATCATCACAGGGAAGGAAATGATTTAAAAATAAAAATGGAGCTCAGAAATTCAAAGTTTTAATTCCTGGCAAAAAAATTTAATTCATTAAAACAAGGCCAAATTTTTGGGGTGTCACAGTAACTACTCACAAAGCATATTCATGTTCATAATCAGAGGGGTATTAATATGCATAATGGATCTGAACATATGATCTTACACCAAGTAAACCAACTAGCATCAACTACAAGGAGTAATCAACACTGCTAGCAACCCACAGGTACCAATCTGAGGTTTGGATACAAAGATTGGATACAAGAGATGAACTAGGGTTTGAGATGAGATGGTGCTGGTGAAGATGTTGATGGAGATTGACCCCCTCCCGGTGAGAGGATCGTTGGTGATGACTATGGTGATGATTTCCCCCTCCCGGAGGGAAGTTTCCCCGGCAGAACAACTGTGCCAGAGCCCTAGATTGGTTCTGCCAAGGTTCCACCTCGTGGCGGTGGAGTTTTGTCTCGTAAGCTTGCTTATGATTTTTTCTTGGACGAAAGACCTCATATAGCAGAAGATGGGCATCGGGGACCACCAAGGGGCCCACGATGCAGGGGCGCGCCCCCCACCCTCGTGGCTGGTGGGTGGCCCCCCTCTGGTACTTCTTGCGCTCAGTATATTTTATATATTCTGGAAATAACTTCCGTGAAGTTTTAGGACTTTTGGAGCTGTCTAGAATAGGTCTCTAATATTTGCTCCTTTTCCAGTCCAGAATCCCAGCTGCCGGCATTCTCCCTCTTCATGTAAACCTTGTAAAATAAGAGAGAATAGGCATAATATTGTGACATAATGTGTAATAGCAGCCCATAATGCAATAAATATCGATATAAAAGCATGATGCAAAATGGACGTATCACCTGCGCTGCTCTCACTTTGCATACGGGTGTTCTATCTAAAACGTTTGCGATCAAGAGCTGCACAAATCCTGCTTGGCACATTTTCCCTTGGCTTCCTGGGGAAGCTGTCGGTTTGCATACGGGTGTTCTAACTAAAATGTTTGCGATGAGTGTTTCATATTTAAAAACTGAATTAAACTGGGAAAACCGAATTAAACCTGGGGAAGCTAACAAAATTTTTACCACGACATGTTGATGCCGCTCCATGATAGCATGCCAAGTTTCATGAATTTCAGACGAGTTTTGGATTTACTAGAATTTATAAACCAGGTATCTCATTGTTTGCGGCCGAGTGACGGTGGCAGGGTGTTTCAAATTCATTCCCGTTTCTTGCATGGCGCCTAAGCATGCACCTAAGAACACATAATTGATCTTTCAACCAGTATATATGCACTAGAGAATGTGCATGTAGTTCAAATTTGAATTATGCACATAAAATGCCTGAAAACCCCAGTTGATGTATAAAAATGTCCAAACGAACCCCAAAAATTCCAAAATTGAACACAACACTCTTGTTTTTCTATGTTGACACTCGAATTTTTTTGAAAGCAATAACAGGCAACAGATATCGTTTCGTCCCCAAAGGTGGCACGTTCCCTACCGAAACAATCACGCTTGTTGTGAGAAGCTTATACCCAAGCCTACCCCAAATGGGACGAAATTTTTACCACGGCATGTTGATGCCGCTCCATGATAGCATGCCAAGTTTCATGAATTTAAGACGAGTTTTAGATTTACTAGAATTTAAAAACCAGGTATCTCAACATGTGCGGCCGACTAACGGTGGCAGGGTGTTTGAAATTCATTCTCATTTCTTGCATGGGATCTAAGCATGCACGCAACGACACATATTTGATTTTTCAACCAGTTTATATGCACTAGAGAATGTGCATGTAGTTCAGATTTGAATTATGCACATAAAATGCCTAGAAAACCAAGTTAATGTATAAAAATGTCCAAATGAACCCTGAAAAATTCCAAAATTTAGCACAACACTCTTGTGGTTTTATGTTGACACTCGAATTTTTTTGAAAGCAATAAGAGGCAACGGATATCATTTCGTCCCCAAAGGTGGCACGTTCCCTACCGAAACCATCACGCTTGTTGTGAGAAGCGCTGGTTTGTGAGAAGCTTATACCCAAGCCTGCCCCAAATGGGACAAAGATTTTATCACAGCATGTTGATGCCGCTCCATGATAGCATGCCGTTTCATGAATTTTAGACAAGTTTTGGATTTACTAGAATTTATAAACTAGGTATCTCAATGTTTGCGCCCGACTGACGGTCGCAGGGTGTTTGAAATTCATTCCCATTTCTTGCATGGGACCTAAGCATGCACCTAAGAACACATATTTGATCTTTCAACCAGTTTATATGCACTAGAGAATGTGCATGTAGTTCAAATTTGAATTATGCACATAAAATGCCTAGAAAACCCAGTTAATGTATAAAAATGTCCAAACGAACCTCAAAAAATTCCAAAATTGAACACAACACTCTTGTTGTTCTATGTTGACACTCAAAAAAATTTGAAAGCAATAAGAGGCAACGGATATCGTTTTGTCCCCAAAGGTGGCACGTTCCCTACCGAAACCATCACGCTTGTTGTGAGAAGAGCTGGTTTGTGAGAAGCTTATACCCAAACCTACCCCAAATGGGACAAAAAATTTACCACAGCATGTTGATGCCGCTCCATGATAGCATGCCAAGTTTCATGAATTTCAGACGAGTTTTGGATTTACTAGAATTTTAAAACCAGGTATCTCAATATGTGCGGCCGACTGACGGTGGCGGGGTGTTTGAAATTCATTCCCATTTCTTGCATGGGACCTAAGCATGCAACCAAGGACACATATTTGATTTTTCAACCAGTTTATATGCACTGGAGCATGTGCATGTAGTTCAAATTTGAATTATGCGCATAAAATGCCTAGAAAATCCAGTTAATGTATAAAAATGTCCAAATAAACCCTGAATAATTCCAAATTTTTGGACGACACACCTATAGTTGCATGTTCACTGCAGATAAAAGTTCTAGCAATTGAAACACCGTCCATGGCCGCTGTGACCCCATTATGTAATTCAAATCAAGACGAAAAATCAAGTAGATCCCACACAGTTTATTATAACCAACCATGTGAGATGCAGCACAAAATATCTTCGGACCATGTCTGTATAAGGGACTGTATCTGATGACACTTTGCGCGCTAGTCTTTTGGCTGAAGCGATTCCAAAATTTCGGCTTCTGTGGAAATATCTACCTCCCCGTCCCCTCCCCCTTACCAAAAGCCACATTTCCCCGGTTTCCACCTTCTTTTCCAAGTTGAAACCTTTATTCTTTGCTTGCAGCGTCGCCGCCTC
The DNA here is from genome assembly GCF_002162155.2 of Triticum dicoccoides. Lineage (NCBI taxonomy): Eukaryota > Viridiplantae > Streptophyta > Magnoliopsida > Poales > Poaceae > Triticum > Triticum dicoccoides. The sequence continues at coordinate 97,547,314 of NC_041384.1, forward strand.
CTCGCCGGCGACCCTTCTTCACGCTGCTCAGCCTCGCCTATCTAGGCAGGTAATCCACACCCAACCCCATCCTCCTCCTCCTTCCACATCCCACATGCCCCGACCGCCGGCGCAAGCGCGACACCTTCCACCCAAATCACCGACCCCTCCACCAAATAAGCGCCGGCCTAAGCCATGGTGCATGAAGTATAGCCAGGACCTCAAGGAGCATTTGGCAGTGGAGAAGCAAATCGCGACCGCATGCATGGATGAGGTCGCGATTGTCATATTTCGGGTTTCGGCGGACCCTTGAGGTTCGAACACTGGGGTGCGCGCGGAGATTTCGCCTCCTACCTTCCTGCACCCCCCCGCCACGCTAGGATCAAAGCTATGAAAAGATCAACACAAGGGACACAGGGTTTATACTGGTTCGGGCCACCGTTGTGGTGTAATACCCTACTCCAGTGTGTGGTGTGGTGGATTGCCTCTTGGGCTGATGATGATGAACGGTACAAGGAAGAACAGCCTCGCGAGGGTCTGTTCTTGGCTGGGGCGATGAACTGTTGGGAGGAGTTCAGCCACCTTTCTCTCTCTCTCTCTCTGCTTACCACCTCTCTACTTGTCGAGCCCTTGGAGGAGACTGAGCCGAACCCCCTGCTACATGGGTGGCCGGTCCTATTTATAGTGGCCCTGGTCCTCTCCCCAAATATTGAGCAGGAAGGGAGCCAACAATGGCGGGCTAATTTGAAGGGGGGTAGCAAGTATCAACTATCCTGACAAAATTAGTCTTCGCCTGTGCAAAGCTCTGGTGATGACGCCGTCTTGGGCTACATGGTGACCTCCGTCTCGTAGTCCTCCTGGTCTTGGTCTCGTTGCATCGAAATGGCAACCTTTGCCTGATGCCTCGGTACTCCGCGGCTGCTCTTGCCCCCTTTGCACCAAAGAGGAAAGGAGGATGCTGCGCGGGCTGGCACCCGCCTGGCGCCCTGAGTCGTCATGGCTTGCGTCACGGGCAACTCGCGAGGTACCCCGCCTTGATCTCTCCGCCTCCTCTTGAGCCAGCCTGACGAGGCCGTGCCTAAGGAAGCTCCATGTCATCCACCCCGCGAGGCTTGGCCTCTCGCGAGGGTCTTGAGTTTGTGTTGGTGAAGACAGGCCGTGCTGGGGCCCCCTTTGAGCCACGCCGCAGGCCGCAGGCAGGCAAGTCTGGGGACCCCCATTCCCAGAACGCCGACAGTAGCCCCCGGGCCCAAGGCACGCCCGGACTTGGCCGTGTAGGGAGGCGGAAGGGCAAGAGCGAAGCACCGTGGGCCCTAACAGCGTGCGGCCTTGGGTGCCGCGTGGCGGTTGATTGGACGTGGGCGTCTCCACTTCCCCACGACGCCTCGGCAACTGCACGGATTGGACAAGTCCCTGCATGCAAAGCGGGTCATAATTACCTGCGATCGTGGGGGCCGTTGGTTGGGCATCGCCAGCCATAATTATGGACCGGCGCGCGCCCTTCCAGTTCATCCCTCCTTGCTTCTCCTTTTTCTTGATGGCCCCGTCGAGGAGGTTCTCAGCCGCCGAAAAGGGGAAGGCTTGCTGGGTTGAGCCCGCCTCTCCCTCACCCAAGCGCGGCCGAGGGCGCCCTCGCAAGCATCATGTGGCCACCACGGTGGATCCCCGCGGCCGTGGAGGCGATCTTCAGCACGGCGACGGGCGGATTGCTGCAGCCGGGGGGCGCGCTCCGGATGCGCGTCCCCCCAGGCCGCGCGTTCGTACTACTGAAGTGCTGCCGGAGTTCATTGTGTGGTCGGCGGAGCTGCCTAGCACCCGGCTTCCGCTTACTCGCTTCCTTCTCGGCGAGCTCCCGGCCAGTGCCCCGGGCGGCCTCTGGCTCCAGGCCGACGGCTGCTGCAGCCGGGCCTCATGGGTCTCTCTGGAGGTCTCCGCGGCCGGGAGCCTGTCCCTAGCCCGCGGTTGGCAGACGTTCGCCCGTGCGCGTGGCCTGAGCCGTCGGTGCACCCTACACTTCAAGTTCGACGGCGACGCCACCCTCTACGTGAGGGTGTTTGGGGAAGATGGTCGCCGTGCAGGGTGTTGCCCCGAGGGTGACGACCGCGGCTGGGAACCCAGCTCCGGTGATGATGGAGAGAGCAGCGCTCGCACGGCTGGCGGCGTTCGGGGTTCCCCAAGCTTCTCCGGTTCTTCTTTAGGTGGTGACTCCTCTAGCGGTGGCCGCGATCAGCCTCCACGTCGTCGTATCTGCTTGGGGGGTGGCAACGTCTCCGCCCGCCACCGCGCCCTGGTGAAGCGCGAGAGGGAGTCCGCCTGAGCTCTGGAGGCAGCTCGGGCCTTCCCTGCGGGCCGGTGTGAGGCGAGCCGCGCCGGATTTGTTCTTCCTTTTCCCTTTTTCCTGCGTAACAAAGACAATAGTGTGGAGCCCCGCGGGGGCGTGTTTGGGTTATTGCTTGTTAATCATCGTTTTGCTTTCGTTACCGTACCTTACGGCTATGTGCCCGAGCGTGGATAGTTCCCGGCCCTGGCCGTGGGGGGCGACCGACCCAGGCCCTTTGTTTGTGTCACGGTGCCCGTGGGGCACGGACTGGAGGGGTGCTCCATTAAGGGGCCCAGGTCGCGAACTGTTTGAGTGACTAGGATAGGAACACTCGCGAGGGCGCTCGGCTCTCCCCCTCGCGAGGCCTTGCACAAGAGAAACCGAGGCAGGAGAGCGAAAAGCCGAAGAACCGCAAGCCAAAGACGGCAACAACTTCAATAAAACTCCAAACGAAGAGGAACAAGCCAACTGCGGAAAGCAAATAAAAAGCCACGTCCGGCACCTAGTCTAGTCTTCGACGTCTTCTCACCAGCGCGGAGCTAAGTGCTACCACTGGGCGTGGGAGGGAGCCCCAGGGCCTGAGGCCGGCGCTCCTGAGACTCCGGGGCGTGTACAGCCCCAACTCATTATTACGTGAGAGTGTCACGGGCGGCGAGCTTCACAGGTGTTGGCCTTCTTCACAGGCTTCGGGCCTTTTCCAAAACGCGATAGCTTCATAGGCGCTCGCCTTGCTTCACAGGCTCCGGGCCTTTTCCAAAACGCGATAGCTTCACAGGCACTCGCCTTGCTTCATAGGCTCCGGGCCTTTTCCAAAACGCGATAGCTTCACAGGCACTCGCCTTGCTTCACAGGCTCCGGGCCTTTTCCAAAACGCGATAGCTTCAGAGGCACTCGCCTTGCTTCACAGGCT